>NC_089792.1:23731357-23741357 GCF_040412425.1 Macrobrachium rosenbergii
CTCTTAGTCTGAACGTAAGTAGCACATCGCATGGTGCTTCTTTTTCGCCAACATAAGGTAATAATAATTTAGGATTTTACACATTGTTAGCAATCATACTCCGTATTCTGTTCAGGTACCTCGATGTACAATTTCCAAGTAACAGAACAAACGTGTCTGCTATGTTCATGCATTATACTCCCTGCCTACAAGGCTCTAACGAATTCTGCTTTTAAAAATTGCCGATATATAGGCAAATACCTGTTTTTGTATTATATTGCTATTTGTGCATGCATTTCTTTCTTTCTTTCCCTAAATCACTTTATCAAGTAGGCCTAGGCGTCCATAACAGTTTGTTTAAATGGAACACAACTACTGGTGCTGCTTCAACGATTAGAATCAAAATGCCGATGTGATTAGATACTCGCAGAAAAAACTTCCAGCACCTATATTGGCATATCCTGTTAAATAGCAATTCACCGTTTAACAAGCTAATCTCATTCCTTTATTTCATAATTTCTTTCATATTAATGAGGTACAAACCAGGAAGGGTGCAAATAACAGCACGAAGATAATCGGGATAATCGGGCATTACTTAGGGAAAGAGTCCATTTAGCAGTACCATTATCTTATAAAATCCCACATCTGGGCCTCTTTTTAATTTAAAGTATAGCTATGCATTAGCATTAAAACATTCATAATGAGAAGCAGATGACAGATGTTGCTAAATATGCACAAGAAAGAGCCAGGTGATGATCAATATCTGTGGATGTACAAAGTTCTTATCACATGAAAGTATTTTACCACCAAGGCTTTAACGTTGGTTCAGAAATTAAACGAGGGGTGTTATAGTGGGTTTGCTCTAGTGCCTTTCTTTTAGGGGGAAATAGTTTTTGTTGGGGACAATTATTCAATACTCGGCACCACCAGGGAAATACTTGTTACGCAAGTAACAGGGGCCTTGAGCGAGGGGACTTTTGATCAAATTAACGGGAGCGGAATTATGCGTGGGAGACTGAGCAATAACTGACATCGTAATTAATAATTTGCAGCTTAAGCCAGAAATGTGGGGCGTAGTCGGAGCTACTGAATGGGATCCCGGAAGAATTAGTTTTTTTTTTTTTGTTTACTACCTTTCCTTAAATTTCCTTTTTTTTTTCTGCACTATTTCAACAGTTAAGAACAGAAGTCTTGATAGTATAAATAACAGGTATGACTATAATAATGACAGTAATAACAACAATGCAGCAAGATAAAACAGAACAAGGACATCCACAAAGATAAAAACAGTATGCGATGAAATAAAAACAGAAAATGCGATCTGTGTATTCTATTTGTCTTATAACTGGGGAAAAATCATGAATCAAGTGCGCAAGATCATTAGGATATCATCAACCTCTTCGTAATGTGTCAGAGAACTTTGATATCGCCATTCACTTCCGGTTTCTTTATTTATACACACCATTTGCTCTATGGATAAACAAGGGAATTCTAAGAATTTTTATAAAAGGCTTCGCCTAAAAAGTCTACGGGGTTATACACCCATGTTTCATTATTGTCAATTACATTTAAGAATAGATCGAAACTTGCGTGAAATCGCTAACGATTTTAACATCGGTAAAACAGACATTATTAGCAAATAATTTTTCAAGTTGTTAGTTTTTTAGAGCCCTGAAATTTAACTTTATTATCAAAGGTTTGCCTATATATCATATAACAATACTGTTATCTGATACCGCGACCTTGAAAAGCGAGTCAAGGTTAAGCATGTTGAGGGCAGCAAACAAATCCAGTCCGGTGTCGCTGCCTTTATATACTGTCCAAGGTCATGGGATGTATGATAAGGCAATGACAAATTATAGACTGAATCTTCCCTTCGTGGAATAATAATAATAATAATAATAATAATAATAATAATAATAATAATAATAATAATAATAATAATAATAATAAGGAAATATGGAAATGCTACATCAGAAGCAACTCGACAGAAAGAGGACACAGTAGAAGACTGGTCAACATCTGAAATGAGAGAAATAACACCCATCAAACAGAACAGAGGCTGGCAGACCAAGTAAGGAACGTAAAGAAAAAGGACAGGCTCTCCACAACAGAAAGAAGAGGAACTGGAAACAGAAATAACAGCCAGCAACGAAGGACAAGAAGACGAACTAAGAGACGATGACACAGAAAACGACAGGAATGATGAGCTACCAAACAACGACATACGAGGAAACACCGAAGATGTAACAGAGAGGTCGGAATGGGTGGAAAAGATCAGACAATGGATGAAGCCGGATACAGATAGAACAAAGATTCCCTTCCATGAAAGCCTACAATACAAAGAAATGAGAAAAAAAGAACTGAAGTTAATGAAATAATGAGACTAATCCACACCACCAGTATCACAGAAACGAATAACCTGGCATATGCAGGAGCAAGACTAGGAGTAGGACTCATGGGGATACACACACCAACACCACCATCACAACCAACCCAACAGAAACCAAACAGCAACCGCCTTGGAAAAGGCACCTGGAAAAAAAAATCATGGCGATGAGAATACTACACTGAAATAATGAATATTAATTAATCACATAAACTGACTTAAGAACATAAAATTTACCGTAATAAATATCTTTCAACTTTAATAAATTAATCATCAAAATAATAATTCCGTGGTGGTGACATGGGTTAATACCGAGTCTGTAAAATGAAATTCAGCTGAACTTAGCTTTTCCATCAATTTAACTTGAATTAGGGTGAAATTATTAAGGATTACTTATGCATTACAAGCAAAGTGAAGCAAAGTATGATAAATGTGACATTTCAGTGAATTAGTAACATATCTCAAATCTAAGTTCAGTAATACGTTTGGTTTCTCACTTTCCAATAATTCTTGGATCATAACCGTCATATACATTCATGTGTTGATGTGAAACTGTGAAAAATAAATGTGAAAAGAACAATCTCACCGAAAAGAAAAGAGACGATAGATACATATACATATATATATATATATATATATATATATATATATATATATATAAAATTTGTTTTATTTATATATCCTTCTTCATCTATCTGAATTTCCATCAACGCTCTGTTTTTATTTTAGTATGATCTTGAGGTTTCTAAAACGCTTGATGGAATTGAGATCAATGTCTTTAAATCAAAGTAGGAAGGAAACTAAAATAAAAACTTTAGAGCGATTAATGTTATTTTTATGTCATGTGAGGTTATAACGATCATCATCCATTGACCCTTTATCAAAATCAAATGATCAAAATTGACTTTTTCATTCGACATACGACTTTCTCACAATACTGAGAGGAAAACAATCTCGATTATTAATTTACGTTGAAAACTATTTGGTTCTTGTCAGTTTATGTGATTTTAATATTCATTACTGCAATGTAGTATTTTTCAACTTTAGTAAATTAATAATCAAGATTGTGTTCCTGTATGTCTGATTGTGTATCGTTGTGTATGTTCGAATGAACAAAGTCATCGATTTTGATAAATCTATTATTATTTTCTATTAATGGATGATGATCATTGTAACCTCACATGACATAAAAATAACATAAAGACATCTCATAAGGAAGATGAGTTCTTTTGCAAATTTCCCTTCGCTAGAATTAAAATTTGTTTTAAAGACATTGATCTGAATTCCATCACGCGTATGTTCTGAAACCTCAAGATCAGAGTACTAAAATAAAAAACAGAGCCGATTGCTGCATGTCCTGTAAAGTGACCCTTCCCTCTTGTTTCATTACCGACTTCTCTCAGAAATGCTGATTCACTTACACGCTGGTCCTGGACTTTTAATAACCGAAATTTAATTAGTACATTCCCCGTCCGAGATTACCCTATGATATCTTTTGGGCTTGAAGTCCCTAGTCCTTCAGATATTAATTATTCACTATTTCACAAGTATAGATAAAGGATGAAATAATGATTGTATTTTCATATATCGGATATATTCAACACTACAGAAATATATATATATATATAGATATATATATATATATATATATATATATATATATATATATATACATATATATATATATATATATATATATACATATATATATATATATATATATATATATAAAAGCTGATTCATGTTTAAAAAAAGCCGTAATAGCAGACATAGTCA
Organism: Macrobrachium rosenbergii; assembly: GCF_040412425.1. NCBI lineage: Eukaryota > Metazoa > Arthropoda > Malacostraca > Decapoda > Palaemonidae > Macrobrachium > Macrobrachium rosenbergii. Next base: position 23,735,502 of record NC_089792.1, read on the forward strand.
ATAGTCGGGGACTGAGGAAAGAAACTTTTTCTTGACATGAGACCAATATTCATGAATAATTTTAGGAAAACAATTCAAATATTTTCTAACATCAAGATCGGAGGGAGGAATTTCGAGCCTTAGCATGTTCTGTAAATCTGTGAAAGGGTTCAGGTAATTTGTTTTGTTTGTACCAGTAATTGACGAACAGCGGTAAATGCCTCCTTTTTCTTCTTCAAAACACGGAAAGATTTTTTTGCACTTATGCCATCAGATGATCTTCATTTCGTTAACTCATCTGACCGTTCAATTAACGGTCTGATCTTACTACTGTGTGTGTGTGAAATCATATATATATATATATATATATATATATATATATATATATATATATATATATATATATATATATATATATATATAAATATATATATACAATAATACTTGTTTTTAGGGATATATATAAATATGTATATATATATATATATATATATATATATATATATATATATATATATATATATATATATATATATATATATACATAAACACACAGGGATGTATCTAAAGAGAGTAGTTGATGTACCATCAGACAATTTATTATCAGCTCCTTTAGTGTTTCAAACCAACGGTCAGATTCAGCAAGCGGTATCTGGCAACTGTCAGCCAGGCGGCACAGACGCGTGATGTGCCATGGTGGCACACGGTTACAATGCAAAGCAAAGCCTGTTCCTTCCCAAGGCTGCTTGATATAAAACAAACGAAAGACTTGCTAATGGATACTATGCGGGCAGTGGGTATCCTGGTAGCCAAGCTAAATAACATTCCCTTTAAAGGAAATTAAAATTATAATCTTTCTTTCGTATGTTTTTTTTATAGGAATTTTGGTATTAATTTTGAAGTACACCATTTTTTCGGTCTGAAGAAGGTTTTATTTTACGACTTCAAAATTTGAAGACCTATATGTTTTGCGTATACAGTGTTAAAAACAAAATTATTTATTAAATTTTGTTTGTCATAATCAAAATATATATAAAAAAATGTTATATATTAACCTATAAATGTTTGGCTAGGCCTAAAATTATTCCTGATTATTTGTCAGGAATCTTTATCAGTATGATTTTGTTAATAAGGATTTGTGTGATATTAGACTTTCATACTGATAATGTATTCTTGTACAGCCTTTTTTATTTAAACATGAATCTGCTCATTTCAGTGTTGAATTTATGAATTATCCATTTGACCTGATTCTGCAATATATATAGGATATATATTCTTTCCTTGAGATAAAAATGTTTATATATATAATGAGGTAAAAGATAAAAACAAAAATAATGTATTTCCATATATTATTAACATATAATGGGTATAGATAATATGATATCAAGAGGTTGAAACGTAACATTTAAAATTTCATATAGTAGAAAAAAATACAATCAATAAACAGAATGTAATTAAAGAACAATAAAGTCTGGTTTAAGACTCTATTCAGTTTCAACACAAAGAAAAACAACAGTAAATTATGTCCATCATAAACAGTATTCAATAAAAGTGGTTTCGCTAGCCAGTTTCAGTTCATGAATGCTATTCACATCCTGATATTTAGTGTAACCCCAAAAGCACCGATAACCCAGTTACTATCCATTCTATGCCTATTTGACTCCCATTAAGCCATTCATTTGCAAAAAAATACTCGCAATTTCTTATCTGATATATCTGAATTCTCCTTCATATTTGTAAAAATCTTCTGTTTCAATTCAACATTTTCTATGATATTAAAATGAAAATTGGCATATGTAGTGTTTAGTAGTTATCGTGGAACCAAACTGGTCTACTCAACCGTCGGCGTTACAGGCTTGCCAACCGAACCTCGTACTTCTGTGCATTTTACCGTCCTTCTGTCAAGCGAACTGTATTCAGTTGAGGTAAGGAAGTTATAAATTGTATATTTATAATTACATCTTATTTACTAAATTAAAATAACACTCTTAACAGAAAGATCTTAAAACAGATGATAATCTGATGACATCAGATATGTCAGACTCTACTCACTTACGTTTCATTCGTGTAGAATAACATTCTTTTAATTGAAAGATCTTTATACGGATAATTCTTTGACAACATGTTTGGTAGGCCTGTTCATATCTAAACATATATGAAATATGTCATAATGATTCGGACAAATACTTAAAAGCCTGCATAAAACAAGAAATTTTCTTGCAGTTTTATTTTTTTTGTTATAATTGATTCTGATTTTCATATTATAAAAAGTTTATCTCTAACTAATCAATATATGGATAAAAAAAGAAATAAGCTCTGAACGTTAAATTTCTTAAAGTGATGCAGAATGCTGTAGCGTAATTGTACCAGTAGATCGTACGATAAAACATTCAAATGTATTGCAGGAAGTTCTAGGTCGGTGGAGTGAGCATACTGAAGATTTGTTGAATATGAAAGATGAAGGAGAAATACGGCTGATGATAAAAGTGTGGAAGTGATTAGTATAAGTTTGAGAAAGCTTTTGGAGACGACAGTTTAGGACGTATGGGATCCTTGGGTTCGGTGGTGGTGTGTGGCAATATGACTGACCAGGGTTTGAAGGTATGTGTGGATGAGGGAATAGTTTTGACGGGTGAGAGGGATAATTGTTTCGTTGCAAACTAAGCCTCCCGTTCCTGGGTATTTCAGAGAAGTTGTAGACTACGAATTTGACAGAGGCAGTTAGATACATTACTGGAGAATTAATAGCGGAAGAACAGTGTGGTTTTAGACAAGAAATAAGATTGTTGGTTAAGTGTTCGTTATAAAACAATCATGTGGACAGTTTGAAAGTAAAGAGAAAAGGCTGTATATGGACATGGGGAAAGCTTATGATCGAATCGATAGAGACAATGTGGAAACTGTTGAGTATGTATGGTATGTGGTTCGCAAGAGAAGCTCTTGAGAGCCATTACAACCTTTGCAACAGAGGCAAAGCGTGTGCTATAAGATGTAAATATAAAAGAATAGAATAGAATATAGAATTTAGGTTAAAGACCAAGCGCTGGGATCTATGAGGCCACTCATCGCTGGAAGGGAAATTGGCATTAAGGTCTGAAAGGTGTAACAGGGGGAAACCTCGCAGTTGCATTAGGAAACAATTTGCAGAGAGGATGGAAAGTCAGGTGGAAGAATGAGCATATCAACAGAGGTAAAGTAAAAGAAATGAGAGAGGTTAAAGCTAGGGGCCGAAGGGTCGCTGCAAAGACCCTTAAGTAATGCCTGCAGTGTACCAAATGAGGTGCACTGGCGGCACTAGCCCTCCTACGGGGCAAATATAAAAGTGACGGGATTGATGAGAAAGGGTGTTGAGACATGGTGTGTTATGTTATGATGGCTGTTTACTATCCTCGTGGATGGAGTGACGTACGAAGTTACATCAGAGAAATTAAACAAGAACAAAGCTCAGAGGTAAGAAAATCATCTATGAATGGAGCGCAGAATGGATGGTGCTTGCAGATGAAACAGAACTGGAGAGTTGCAAGAATGCTGTAAGAATGCGAGTGGTGGATTTGAGGGCATTTGGGGTAAATAAAACGGAAGATGGTCGGATAAAAGAATACTTGACTCACACAGTAGCCAAAGAAGTCGAATAGAGAGTATACAAAAGAACGGGAGGAGGTAGGAATGTTGAAAAGTATTCTTACTCAGTTCTGTTTTAAGAGAGCAAAGTGTACGTGTTGATCATGAATGGAAGAAAAATGCTTGAAACTGCTGAAATAAATTTTCTGCGTAGTATGTGTGGCATGAGTTAAAATTTTACGCATTATAGCGATACATACAAGTGATAAGCAATGTTCGAGTAGGTGAAAGGATAGATCAAAATGTTTAAAGGTTGTTTGATGATGTGGAAAGAAAGGAGGAGGACAAGTTGGTGAAAATACGTGTAATTTGTAAATTTGAGAAGGAAGAGGAAAGGAAGGTCTAGAAAGCAGTAGACAGACGGACTACAATTATTATCAGAAGGGAGGTCCTTTGCATCCAGGAGGAGCAAGAAAGCATGACCCATATAGGTGAATGGCGCAGTGTGTGGAAAGGAGTTCATCCACTGCTGATGAGCCTTTCTGTAGGTGCAGGACCTGGCTAAGATTGTGAAAGTTCTATGCACAGATGACTCATCCTTAAATCAGAAATTAAAGCATAAATGGGTCAGTGAGATGATCTTTTTTGAGCTATTCTCCTTTAAGGGAGAGCATCACAATAAATATATATATATATATATATATATATATATATATATATATATATATATATATACATATATATTTATATATAATTTATAATTTTTTTATTCCCTGATTCATAATTGTACAAACAGCAGTGACTTAAAATTGGACACAAATAAATTTACATAGGTAAGCCCTCATGTATCTACTCATGATGGACATGCATTATCCCATATGCCAATATACAGCACTTCTCATAACACTGTGTCAAGCAACAAACATACTTATAAATAATTATTGTAACTGAAAATAGGAAGCATAAAATCAGCATCTGCTGGAAAACGAAGAAATAAGATGAAAAAAATAGCAGTTAGGAGGAAAGAGAAAGAGGAGGAGGAGGAGGTTGAGGAGCAGCAGCAACCATTAATAAAGTCGTGACTACCATGCCACGAATGCTATTCCCTCATTATACGAGAGACGATCCTCAATCTGGTGCCTCAGACGTTAGAAAGGCAGCAGATCCACTATGCTGTGTGTGTGTGTGTGTGTGTGTGTGTGTGTGTGTGTGTGACAGAGAGAGAGAGAGAGAGAGAGAGAGAGAGAGAGAGAGAGAGAGAGAGAGAGAGAGAGAGAGAGAGAGAGAGAGAGAGCACAGACTACAGTATGCGAGCCTCCTTTGAGAAGTCAAAAGGCGAACAAAGTCTTCTCTTCCTACGGATATTTTCTTTTTTTATTCATTTTCACGAAAGGGACAGGGTTCAGGAACTGATGATAATCAAGGAGAGACGCGGGCGGAAGGAAACCGGGCAATAATTTTGGGTAAAGGAGGTTATTGGTGGAAAAGGAAAGGACGAGACAAAAATAGGTTCTTCTGACTGCCGATGGGGGACAGGGGTGGAGGTGGCTGTAAAGAGGAAGATGCAAAAAGGTTTGCTGATTGTCTCTCTCTCTCTCTCTCTCTCTCTCTCTCTCTCTCTCTCTCTCTCTCTCTCTCTCTCTCTCTCTCTCTCTCTCTCTCTAAGTAGTGCAATTGTTGTTGATGCTTCTGCTGCTGATGACATGGAATCTCCCTCTTCTCTTGCCAGAGCTGCCGGGATCATGATGCACAGACTCTTGGAAGAAAAACAACAAAATAAAAGAGGACATCTCGAGAGGCCATATAAAAAACCTCACGCAAACACTCCAGTCAAATAAAAGGATGCCAAAGAATTCTTCTCCCAATAAACTTATAAACCAGGATGAGAGAAAGGTTCTTGACAAAATAATTTTAGACTAGGAGTATCATAATGCACAAGAGAAATATCGTAAACTTCAATTACTGACATCTACTCTGTGTGTGTGTGTGTGTGTGTGTGTGTGCGCACGCGTGTGTGTGTGAGAGAGAGAGAGCGAGAGAGACTGTTTACCTTATTAGTAGTTTAGATTTGTATACTCATAAAGCTGTATTCTTCTTATTTATATGCTTTTTATATTTTTATATGGGGTAAGTATATATTACACACAGGACACACAGAGTTTATATATATATATATATAGATATATATATATATATATATATATATATATATATATATATATATATATATATATATATATATATCTTTTGTATGTACTTATGAAAAAAATATGTCTTTTATTAAGTAAACGAAAAATTAAAATTACTATAGCAATA
>NC_089792.1:23743857-23753857 GCF_040412425.1 Macrobrachium rosenbergii
AGATGCCAGTGAGCATAATTGATCTACTATTAGGTAAGTCTGAAGATAACAATTACTCACCGTTCTCCCTTTAGGTCTTCAACTTAACTCCTGTTTCAAGTTTCTCTCTTATCAATCACTGACTAAGGAATCCTAGTGAAACCATATCCCATTTATGAAGTCGATTATATGAAGTACAAATTATTGTTGCCTAGTGAGATTGCATAAAGTATCCTCCATGGTATTAACATAATATTCTCGATTTAAGACACACCCCTTGCAGTAATCAATGATAAATGAGAGGGTCTGGAATCCAAGTATTATTAGGATACGTCTATGTAAGAATTGAGCATGCCTTGGAACCTGGTCATACCCTTGTTTGGAGAAGGAATAGCCATAACATTCTAGAGAACAGCTTATAAGAGCGCCACGAGAGCGACTCAGCTGTTGCGTCATACCGTAAAGTTGGGGACATATTGTGTCGGAAGGGGGACGAAATTGGAACTGTTATCGGCTCCCGTAGGTTTTCTTACTTTCATTCATTTTTTTGTTGGACTAGATGGTTGATCAATGTGGTTTATTTAATTCATTTGTTTCAGAATAAACCAAAGTATTCAATAACCTAGTTTCAACTGGCAACCGAATCTAATTAAGTTAATTATCTGTCTTTTTGGGTAACTTTTAGCCTTAATTGATGGGATTACGTGGGTCTTAGGTAAAGCAAGGATATATAAATCACAGTAATTAATAATTAAACACATCTGCCAAATGACCCACGTAACAATATATGTATGTATATGTATATATATATATATATATATATATATATATATATATATATATATATAACACATATATATATATATATGTGTGTTCATTTTTTTATATATATATATATATATATATATATATATATATATATATATATATATATATATATATATATATATATATATATATATATCGAAATGAACAAATGGAAACGTGTTTCACAAAAATAAATTTCTGACTCATCACGGGACCGAACCCCGGTCTTTCGAGTGAGAGTCCAGGGCATTAGCAATTCGGATGCAAAGGTCATAAAAGGCGTTGAAACATAAGTACTACGTACCTGAGGTATTTAGGGCAGGCGACTGGGGCCCAATATACCAGCGAATATTACCCAACTCCCGACCCATCAGCACCCTATATGACTCATCAGCACTCAATATATATATAATATTATCATATATATATATATATATATATATATATATATATATATATATATATATATATATATATATATATATATATATATATATATATATATATATATATATATATACAGAGAGAGAGAGAGAGAGAGAGAGAGAGAGAGAGAGAGAGAGAGAGAGAATGCAAAATACCGGAGTGCAAGATCTTTTGCCTTGACTGCAACATATTTTTACACAAATTTCATACCAAAGTTGAAAATTACAAAAAAGTTAAAAGGGTTATATAACTATATTATGCATACAAAGATAATTATATTTACGTTAGATCTTAGTATGAAGAACAACTGTTCTTGGTTTACTTAAGTGTTGGTCTAGCCAAGGACACACAAAGGTCATTAGCAAGAATGACTTTTTGAGCTAGCACTTTCAAAGTCATTACCGCCAACCTGGCCTGGAAACGAACGAAGAACCATTCACACAATTTAGCGGCCTTATACAGAAAAAAAAAAACGTTTTTCAGAGAACTAACTACCCTATGCTAAAAGTGCATTCTACAGTTCAGTTCCGTTGGATCTCATTACTAAGGGTATACGGAAAATCACGTAGAAAGTCGAACAGACTACAATAAAAAATAAATGGAGAACTGAAGAAAATCACGGGAAACTGAATAAAGGCCCCGGTGATTTTGTCATGTAAAATGTTAGTGAAGTTACGTATGCTCTATGATAAACTTATCTGATTCAGTTTAACTAACATCATTTTCTACATCTCACCTTTTTTCTTTCATAAATTCAGTGAATTTCCATAATTTCAGAATAATAATATGAAAGGGATTTTTTTGTTATTGAGTTGATGAAGGATAAAGGCATGAACGTCAGTAAGACCTATGAATCAAAATAACCATGATAGTTAATGTAACTAATGGCTCACACACAAGATTTGTCATGTGATAGAAGCATACACATGAAACTGAATTAAAAACCCCTATATTAAGTAATTTAAAAATAGTTATAGCAGAATATCGAATTAATAGACCCTGGTATTCAGCCTTCAACAAATCCTCCATGGTTGCCATATAAACACGACTTGATGAAAAGTACAAAGAAAAGAATCATCTATAACCTGCAATTAGTCCTATGAAGCCTACAAAACTGCTATTGCCGTTGTTAGGATTTATGTAAGGTGCACATCTGATCAATTTATTACATATAACCGAAAGAATCAACATCATGACGACCAATCCGAACTCCCGACCAGCAAGTTTTCGTGTGTTCTTTATTTAGAGAACAGCATGTTCTATCGTTATCAAAATACCATAAAAGTGAGCTGGCTGGATATGGTTTACCACTAACAGTCGGTTAAATCTTGGAATTACCGGTAAAGCGATTTATGAAGCGAATCGGATTTTGTTTCGTACCCTCAGTGAGAAGCCAAAGAAACATACAACAATAAAATAAAAATCCCATGCCTGAATAGCATCAAGGAGATTTGTGAAACTTTGGGAGCGACAATCCCTTTTCTTTCAGCCACCTACTAATACCGTGGGCTCTCCCATCACCAACATTCACGGGGAAAAAGTTCGAATCATTTATGAAAATTTAGGCTGTCAAACCAGGCAATAACGTCCTCTCGGCCCTTCGGCGCTTAAGACAAGAGGGAGCTGCAGTGGTTTGACAGCAAGATAAACAGAACAATCAATAAAATAACGACGATGACTGTAAAAGGATCTAAAAGTGGAACTGGGAGAAAACTTCACAGTTACACTAAGAAATACTAGTTAAGAGGAGCTGGACAGTGAGCCTGAAGAAAGGAGGCGGGACTGGTGGTAAAGTAAAAGGTCAAAAAGTGGATTTAGCTGAGGCCGAGTGGACGTTGCAAACATGCTTCAGTAATGCTTGCAGTGCACCATATGAGGCGCACTGATGGCACTAACCCTCTGCAGGAAGGTAAATATAAATATATATATATATATATATATATATATATATATATATATATATATATATATATATATATATATATATATATATATATATATATATATATATATATATATACATATATATATGTAGGTGCATGCATGACGTTCCTATGAAAAATCGAACACCAAAGACCTAAGATGTATACATCAAATTTATCCCATCTTAAACTATACAAGTACTGTCAAATTAATGTATACTCTGCATACCTGGCATTGTTTATGTGTCGTTTTAAAGTTCTTTGCAGCTTTCACTAAGTAGATAAATACGATTCTTTTACAGTGGAACTGGAAACCACATAAGAGGATGAACACCACTCTCTGTCCCCGGGGATCAGCTGAAACCTCAAGAACTACATATCTCTTAAATACCTGTCATTTAAACATTCCTTGTATAAGTACCTTAATTGCATATCTGAAAAGGGATGGAGACAAATCGACATTTAATTTTTTCTGTTTCTACTTTCCTTTTCATATATATTTTTCTCATTTATAAGAGCATTATCCTCTTCATATATATATATATATATATATATATATATATATATATATATATATATATATATATATATATATATATATATATAAATATACATACTACATACTACAAGCATGTCCAAATACAACTTACGTAAGATTTATTGCATCCCTTGTAAGATACCATGCTTACACCAGCGATTTTGGGTATTTCTTTTATCCTATAAACGTCAGAAAACAATGGACCAGCAGTATTATGGTACTTAAATAGAAAGGATGGAGGAATAACACAGAGACCCAAAACACCAGATAACATTGAAAACTATAATTATATACTATAAGGTCAATTACAGGAAAGCCTGCAGGCAGGATATGCAGATGCTCTTTGAAGAATCATCACCTGAGGGTACTACCAAAGGCCCCTGAGTGATGAATAACAGCACCGGACCCAGGCTACCCAAGGAGCCCAGAACATGCAAGGTTTACATTTCTGAATTTTCAAAAGATACATACAAGGCTCTCGATTTAAGCTACATTGGCTATACTGCGACAACCCTCAGAAGGCAACTACAAGCCCATCACATTTACAGGGTCCACCTCCAGAACATTGTGGACACACACACACACACACACATATATGTGTATATTTATATATATATATATATATATATATATATATATATATATATATATATATATATATATATATATATATATATATATATATATATATATATATATATATATATATATATATATATATATATATATATATATATATATATATATATATATATATATATATATATATATATATATATACAAATTTATATATACTATGTTTTTATAATACCGTTAAAGCTACAGAGGTTGTTCATCAAGATTGCTGGAGTAGTAAGCATCACACTACAGCAGTCTTTGTTGAATATTCAAGTGTCCTCAGATTATGTTCTCCCCTCCACCAGTGAGAGGATTTGAACTTCATGGAAAATCCTCCATTATTTAACTCCAATGATCGACATTCCTTCTTTAATTTTTACTTTTTTAAGTTCTGGGAAATTTGTATTAATTTTCATTTTTAAGAATGCTGTTTTTAATCTTTTATTTTTGTTAATATAATAACATATGTATTGGAGTGTAGTTACACTGTACATCCAGCACAGCCATAACTTAGTGGCTGTAACTGCTGTTGGCACAGAGTGAATACATGGAACAGTAAAGCATCAATTTTTTTGTCATTTGTTTCAAAACTTCTGCCTTGAAAGTAAGAAGTCCAGGGAATGGACACGTTTTGCCTTAAAACAAAAGATGCTACATGTATACTAGCGTTTGATGAGAATAGGTTATGTGGATGACTATTTGCATAGCACATATATATATATGAATGTACAGTATGTTATATATGTATATATGTGTGTGTGTGCATTTATATTATATATATGTGTGTATGTATACACAACTGTATCACTGAAGACAGAATATGGAAGAAAATGAATGAATATACATCGCTATCTACCACAAAGTCACCACAGAGGGTTTCTACAGACAGAAAACAGCTGAGCCTCGGAGAATCATCACCAAAGGAGTAACGCCGAAGGAACACTGTGAGAGATTATCCCTCAAGAGCCTTCAGGCACCCAAACCTGGTAGCCTCCCTTGTGATCAGGAACATCACTACCCCCACGGGACAGATGGAGTCTAGCACAAGTGGTCACAAGATGTAAACCTACGGAGACAGCTTAAAGCCCCACGCAAATAAGAGACCGTACATCAGCATTTTGTGGCTGGAGAATTCACTTCACGAATTTCGGTGAGCATCAGGGCAAGATAAAGTGACATTTGACAACTCCATAATTTATTTTTTACTTGATATTAGAGACTCTATTTCACTAACTATTTTTTACAACAGCTTCTTGTTTATCAGTTAAATGCAGGGATCTCACCTGCTACACTATGCACCTGCTAGATGTATCGTTGGCTTATCCTGATATGAACCTAAATCCATGAAGCCAACCTAAATGACAAGGAACCAAAAAACAGCTTGTTTAGTACATAATTTTAGATACATATGTACGTTATATAATATATATATATATATATATATATATATATACACATATATATATATATATAATATAAAATGTTTGTGTATATGCAAATATGCACATATCAATATCGGTATTTCTCTGTCGACAAGTTGGTGCGGAAGGATATGCTCTGATAAAAACTGTCTTTTGAACTAAGCAGTGAATTAGAGACCTGCTACATGACAACTGTGGTGGTAAGAACTCGGTTTAAAAGAGGCATGGGGTTCGTAAGAGAAAAATGTGTTTTGCGAAAAAAACATATGTATGAATGTACAGATCTGAACAATATCTGATCATACTGACCTGTGATTCAGTTTGAATAATTAGCAAAACAGCTGACAAAGGGTTTAATTTATATGTACACTGTCAAGATACTCCCAATTGGAGTCATTAAGGAAGAATCTCGACAGCACATGTAAGGACCTTTTTCATTTTTATATACATTCATACTAAACTGAATTACTGTTACAAGATGCATTTAGCTATCTTACGCTGGCATATAACAGGACTTTATTTTCAATTAAATTTCAACGCTTAGGTTTATTTTGGACTGAAAGCATACAAAAAGGTGCCGTGAACAAACGCTGTGAATAACTAATAAAAATGAACATGGATATATTTTTAAGGAATGTAAGGAACTGGAAAGATATATGACGTAAGCTGGGAAGCGAATGATATCGTGACAGAACTGAATGCAGATGGAATGTTAATTAATGTAGTATTACTATGACTGACAGGTGTAATAATATATTGTTATATGTACTGAGGAATCTAACACCAGAATAGTAATGCATAAGCATAATAAAACCATAATAAAAAAAAAGACACTGATCAATAAAACGATATTAATGAATAACTGAAATGAGAAAAAAAATTACTAACATACTAATGTTGAAAGCATATTTCAAAGTCCAAAGGTAAAATCAGGAGCAGTGCTTAACACGTGAATTAAGCCGGATTATTACTATATCCATTCTAGAGACTCATCATTTGCATAAAAATCCCCACTATTAGTCTTATTACAGGGATTTGGGGTTAACATTTTTACACGCTTTCCAATTTCTAATTTCTGCTCATGTGTGGGAAAGAAAGCTAAAAAATCCTACGTACAATATGCAAATGATACATCAACAATAGTGAACATTGCAATAATAAAACCATAATGCATAACAAACTACGCGTACTGTATGGGATAAACCCACTATTGCTTTTAAAAACGATCATCATTTTATAAGGATCCAGCCACCGCTATAAACTTCGATAATGCAATCCATTCCATTGTCTAAATGGCAAAAGGTTAGAAGAAATTTGCAAGTGCGCATCCAACCACCAAACACGCTTCTCTAAAACTACTGTTTTATGGAAGTGAAAAAGAATGATTTTCTTGTGCAATACTATTCGATGGAATTTCCTCATGGTAAAAGACTATCTTACTAAAGTAAATCATTTAGTAAAGAAACAGCAACCATACAAAGATAATGGCAGCTCTGTATGCCCCAAGTTATAGCGATATTATGACGAGCAGGTACCACGGAATCATTCCTCGCTGGGAAACACAACGCAGGAAGATAGGAGGCCTATCGGGTACTATGCTGTCAACATTTCCTTTTCTCAATAACGATAGTCAAGTGCCCGTTGGCTAATACCAAACATTCTCACAGCCCAGGTACTTGACATTCTTCATGCACGTAAACATCCACTTTCTCAAAAAGTTATCTTTTATATACTGTATATGTACGTATGTATGTGTATGTATATTTATATATATATATATATATATATATATATATATATATATATATATATATATATATATATATACTATATATATATACATTTATATATATTATACATATACACACACATATATATATATAATATATATATGTATATATACATATATAATATATATATATAAATTTGACAAACGAAATTTTCCGACGGTCGTGATACGTGGCTAAACAAGCGGTTAAGCAAACAGTCAATCAAGAAATTATGTTCATCGTATATTTTATTCTCTTTCTAGTTGATATGAGGAGTTTACTTATCCAGAAACTTAGAAAATATTCTGTTTACTAGTTACTTGAGACTCCCGATCAAAGAAATTAACTTTTACTTTACAAAAAGGAAATAACATGTCATCGAATACTTAAATAAAAAAATCCTTTCAGATCTCCTTTTCTTATTTACTGTAATCCTTGACAGGGATTGAGGTAAGGGCTGGTGTTAGGAGGAGATTAAGGGGTGGGGTGGGGGGAGAAGAAGAGGAAAAAGACAGCGCAAGGTTCAAAGGCATCGCCTTCTTTGTTTCTTCCGTATATATAAACCCTTTCAGCTAAAGGTTGTTTGGAGACCTCTGAACCATATCACATTAATTAGTCTCTCTCTCTCTCTCTCTCTCGTCGAAAAATGTTAGGCCCAAAACACATTATAAACAGAGTAACAAATTTCTTAACTGGGATCAAATTCACAATACGATGTATGTAAGCGTGCTGCGTCAGCAAAGAAAATATCGTAACATGCTGCACATCCGACCATAGATAACTCTCGTATAAATGCGGATGATATTGATCTATACACTCGCTTGGTACTGATCTTCTGCCAGTTAATTTCCTATGGTATTCGCTTAAACTAAATCACGTGTACCTATGTGATATATATATATATATATATATATATATATATATATATATATATATTATATATATATAAACTATAATATATGTATGTATATATATATATATATATATATATATATATATATATATATATATATATATATATATATATATATAGAGAGAGAGAGAGAGAGAGAGAGAGAGAGAGAGAGAGAGAGAGAGAGAGAGAGAATCTACAAGCCAATTTACCAGATACATAGGTAATTGTAATAACCACAAAACCCTCTAACTTCTCCATTTCTTCACACTTTTTGCGTAAGCTTGTTACCTCAAAGCCTTCAAATCCAAATGAAGAACCAAAATGAAGAAATTTTGAAATCCGTTGCAGGGCGAGAAAACGCTTTCGGTAAATCAGAACAGGGCTTGTTATGACAAGGGTATCCGATAAATGTGAAGAAATCGTGAAGTTAGAGAGTATTGTGGTTATTATAATTACATATACATGCATACAAATTTTATATATATACATATATATACATACATACATACATACATACATACATACATACATACATACATAATACATACATACATACATACATCCGTACATGTATACATATGTATAAAAACATATATGTATGTATGTATAAACCTAACACACGCTTCACTTTCACCATACAATGTAATCACTCTCAACTCATCCCCTATATCACACATTTCATCCCAATAACTGACTACCAGTGGCAATTAATCGAAAAATAACTGTTTATGGATATGGTATCTAAGTGTCACTAGATTAAACGCTAAGGGCAGCATCCTTCCTTGATATATTTCATGATCTGCAAAACATAATATCAAAGTATAAAATCAGAAAAAGTATGTTAAACATTCAAATTTTTCCTGAAACCTAACCGTGTAGAACCTTTTCACTTTCTTCCCTTAAGAACTGTTAACGAAGCAAGGTTCTCATGACGACAGTTTGTCCCATTCTTCTCGATTTCGTTAATGGAACGCTTCCCAAGCAGCCATATGTAAACATGCATATGTTAACCATAAGGCATGGATGGACTGATATGAGTATTTGTAAGCTCTCTTCCTCTCTGTGGTAATATGGCTTAGCTATATATTTTCTGAATGTACCACAGTATTTTGGCTAGGGTCCTGCTGAGCTATGAGTCGCCTTTCCTTTTGGACAGCCATATATTACCCACCATGCCTCTTTTATTCTGCAATGGCCGTGTAAGAAGGAGCAATTGTTTTTGGTTCGGTGACTATCTATCTACTGTTTAGCTAAAAAATTTGTTCTAAAATTTATTTCTCGCGGGGTTAGCCAGTGTCCCCATCCCCCCCTGCTTTTTCTTTTTATTCTTGGGCGGGGTTGTTCGTCTCGTCAACTTGCTAAATAAAAAAAATAAAAAAATAACTTATTCAAGCGTTTCTGATATTCGTTTGAAAAGAGAACCGGTGCAAACTGCATCATTAATATTCCTACTGACAAACTGCTATAAAGCCAAATACTCTTAAATGGATAACTAACCAGTAAAATCGTAAGTAAAATATGATATCGCCAAACTATAGATTTTTCCAAATCATAATAATAATGGTAATAATATGCAAAATTGTCCAAATCATAATAGTAATTGCAATAAGAATATGAAAACATTC
>NC_089792.1:23756357-23796357 GCF_040412425.1 Macrobrachium rosenbergii
TATATATATATATATATATATATATATATATATATATATATATATATATATATATATATATATGTGTGTGTGTGTGTGTGTGTGTGTGTGTGTGAGTTGTGCGCGTGTGTACCTAATGCCTGAAACCATTGTTAATAGCCACGTTATCTCCTATTTACTCGAATTTCTCCCACTTTTGGCAAGGAGCCATTTCCTTTCCCGGTGGGATTCCTTGTTCGTGGTACAGTGGACAGTGCTGTGCATGGGATCGAATCACGCCCTCAAAGAAAAAGGAGTCTGTACTTACCACCCATCTGGATTTAAAGGTTGTTAGTAGTACGTGCATCTAAATGTGAGAGAAACTGAGAGGTTGCTATAGCTGAATACATAGCGAATTGGATATTAAACGACATCTGTATCTTAACGTTTGTGTGTGTGTGTGTATATGTATGTATATATATATATATATATATATATATATATATATATATATATATATATATATATATATATATATATATAATATTTATATATATATGTGTGTATATATATTCATATTACTGTATTTGGCTTCAAAAAGACGTCTCAAAATATAGTCTTCTTCTTCTTCTGGTACAGATGCAAAGAATCTGGAATCTAAACCATCCCGTCTTATTGAAGCTAATACAAGCAATATGAATATATACATACGTGTGTGTATATATATATATACACATGTGTGTATATTTTTGTATAACTTCCTACCTAAATAGAAAAATATTTAACTACACTGTGAAACTTAATTTGTTGCGAACAAAACTTTTGCGGATATGTCTTTCCTTCGAGTATTTTCCAAACTTACTGTAACTGGTATTTTCTTTGGTATGTCCTGGTATACCTGAGAGTATCACACATTCCTGGAAACACAGTCTGTGGGAAAGTTAACTGTCTAATAACTCTAGGATAAATAGCCTTCCTTAATTTCATCTACTTCGTTAAACAGGACGATGACAAAATTACTGTTAACGAAGTATATTCAGTTTCAATCCATTACGATATTTTTTGAAGGGTAGGCAAAAGAGAACAAGTATTACCTCTTTCTCTCGAAAGAGGTAATACATGTTGATAGTAGAATTTCCTTGGTCTTGTTTTTGCCATTATTATTTACTATGTTATCAGCAGTGTTTTAGGATTTAATTAGCAAATAGATAAAATCATCAAAGCGAAAAGGGGCTCCAACTCTCGGCTCAAGTGTCTAAGTCTTTCTTATTGCACAGGTACCAAGGATGAACATTCGGTAGTATGTGGTGATTTGAATACACTCTTTAATGAAAACGAACTTGACGACAATTTCAAAGGGCGAAACTTCATAATCCGGAAAATCTAATTACGGACCAAACTCCAAGTAATGTTCTTGAAGCTGAAAGAATTAATCTATTCCAGGACAAAACTTTCAGAAACCTGATGCCCGCAATACATCTATCATATCAGTTCTTGCGCAACCCTCTTCAGAGAGAAGGTCATTTGCTTAAAAATGCACCAGGTGCCGAGAGTGGCACACATTTTTTTTCTTTTTTTAAACACGGTTAAACAGAAGTTAAAGGAGCAATGTTTTGAGGAGCTATGCTTTAAAGACGATTAGTTGTTATCGAATCGCAAAGGTCAAAATCTCCCCACTTCTGTATAATTCAAAGGCAGCCTCACACTTAAGGAGGATGGAGAGTGTGGACGCTTCCTGCACAGGGAATCCCTCCCACGGATTTTTCCTTCCTATCTCACAACCACCATTTCTTTGTTTACTGAACGGATATCGCTCCATATAACAGAAAAGATTTTGTTATATGTTAATCCTTTGGAAAGGATAATTTAGGCTAAGAATATATGTTTCATGAAAACCAAACAATTCGCTAAAAAAATACTGACTTTGCTACAGGACAACATATTTTACAGATACGCAGTTTCTTTTCAACAGATGGAAACAAATCTTTACAATATAAAATAAATCTTTCATAACAAATGAAAACAGTTTTTATCTAATAAAGAATTTTACCTAATGAATGAAAAACAATGATCCAGTTTAACAACCAACTAAAGACAACCATGAAAAAATTACCATTATTAACATATAACAAAAGTCTTTTAGGGCATCCATTTCCTTTCCCAGCGAACTGAATAAAAAATATTAAAAATACATCACATTCATCATAACATATTCGTCATGAATAGTATTACAAATGAAAAATGATTCAGTTCAAACCGAAAAAGAATAATTGTCTTCATCCTTTCTCTCTCTCTCTCCTCTTACTGCTATATACCTAGAAGGCCTTTCCCTTCCTACTCCATTACCTTATCAGTTTCTTCTTACAAAATGTGTTGCAGAAATGTTGACATCTTTACCCGTGGGGCCATGAATCGATCTACTGAGAGCGGAAGAGCGAATTATCAGCGGGCATACGCATACGTAGGGATACTAGCAACAGAATGAAGTTGACATTTTATACATTCAAAGTTTTAATGCCCCTTTTTCTGTTATTGTTGTCTTAAATTGCTGTTTGGCCAATTATGAAAGCAGGGAAAAACAAACAAAAGTCGCTGAAAAACAACACTGACAATAAAACAACAACGACAACAACAACAATAACAATAGTACTAACAATAATAATTAATTAAATAAATTCTAATTATCATGACAGCCATAGCAAAATCCACCTCTCTTTGCAGCTAAGCCCGCCCACTGCACGCCAGTGATTGGCTAGCTCTCGAAATTGGAATGACGTCACACTAATTAACAGTTCATATGATTACCATACGGATCTCACTCCGTTCGGTAATTTTGAGCTCCGTGCATGAATGATGACACCACAGATTTGAGTTCCCGGAGTTGTAAAGTCTCCAATTGATATTTCCGATAAAAGATATATTAAGTTATATATCATTACGAGGATCTTGGATCATTCTGTCAGTGCATCTTTTTTTTTTATCATGCGCAGCCTAAATACACAAGCATTTTGTTTTTTTTCCTTTTAATTGTGTTGCCTGCATAACAGATCCTGCATGTCAAATGTTAATAGCACTGTGAGATTAGGCCTACATATCAACCTCATATTATCAAGCAATGACGGCATAGGCCCACACGTAAATTTTTATATTTTGAGGCAATGCAGGACAATGCCTATATGTAAAATTTTTATATTTTGAGGCAATGCAGGACATAGGCCTACAAGTCAATTTATCATATTCTCAGGCAGTGTCAAGGCATAGGCCTACACATCAATCTCACTTTTTGGCAATGACAAATCATAGGCCTACACGTCAATTCCTTATTGTAAATAGTTTTCTACCTGTAACTGTTGGAAATAGAGTAGCTTTTTTAATTAATATAGTAGCTCCGACCCCACGATATATAATGTATATGCATACGGTGAAATGTACACGTATAAGCACGTGCATATACACATACATGTGTACGTGCGTCAATGGCCATAGTAAATGTAATGCCACTTATATCACAAAGAATAACAGTAAAATTTGTGGGCATGTAGCCGATGGTACATATACCAGGTGTTTCTAAATTAGAGCCCCCCCTCCCTTCCTCCACAGAACAAATGGAAAGTTATGAAGTTTTCTGCTATAGCCTGTCTCCAAGTACTGTACATTATTTCAAGTTTCTATAAGCTATTTTTCTTTTTACATTTCTTGTATTTTCAGACTGAGTGACGGAGTTCGATACAGCCATGGATAACGACTCGGAGGAAATCAGATGGATTAACCGAATCCGGGATATAATCTTCAGGGAGGCCACAGATGCTGGCGCATCCTTCATTTCACGTTCCTGGATAGCTAAATACATTAAAAGAAATGAATCCTTTGTTTAAAGAAACTGGAACAAAAATCCATATGACTGTCATTGCGAAAAGAGTGAGAATCTTGGAAGGCCTGAAGTCCTTTCTCAAGAGTCAAAAGACATCATAGCTGAGGCAGTGGGTAGACCAAGAAAGTCTTTACGTAAATTGGAGCTTGAACTAGAGACAAAAAGGGGAAAGAAGAGAAGTTATAGTGTTGTATATCGTGAGTTGAAAAAATCTGGTATCAAGCCATTTCATGTTATCAGCAAGCCCAACATCACTCAGCAACAGAGAGAAGACCGTGCATGGTTTTGTGGTTCATTTCTTAAAGATTGGGATGAAGCTGACTTTCTCCATGTTGCCGCATCAGGTGAATTCTTCATTTACACAGTCAGGCAGCCAAATCATAAAAATGACATCATTTGGGCTGCAAAGTTGGATGATATCAGCGATGACATGCGCCATCGCCAGGTTGTGAAATTTCCTGAATGTTTGGGAATTTTTCTCTGTTTCACAGCCAAACGGTTAATGTGGACCATCAGAGAAAAAGGACAGTCATGGAATGGCGAAAACTTCAGAGAAACTGTGCTTACTGGTGGAGTATTTCCTTTCCTCAAAGATCCTGAAAATGTGTTATCTGTTGAAGAAGTCACATTTTTGCATGATAAGGCACCATGTTTCAAGGCTCTTCAGACACAAGAGCTGCTTGGAAACAGTGGTATGGATTTCTTCTTGTCAAGTGAATTTCCAGGTAGCTCCCCTGACCTTAATGTGTGTGAAAACATTGGTAGTATCTTAAAGGATCATGCTGAAGCGCGCACAGTGAACTATGATGGTATACCAAGCCTCGACGACTTGCAAAGCGAGGTGACCGAAGTGCTCAGGGAAATGGAGTTTGAGTCTCAGCTTTTTTGTGATTTGCTGAAATCATACCCCTCAAGAATGCAGGCTGTGGTACAGGCAGATGGAGGCCACACAAAATATTAAATACTCAGAGAGAAACTTAAATAAATACCTGTTCTGAATTACTTTTGTTTTTGTCCATATCAATTTTAGCTTATACTGTAGAGGGGGGGTGTCTAATTTCGAAACACCCTGTAAAGTAGACCAATCATAGGGCTGTCTCAGCCTTACACACAACTATCGAACTGCTCTCAGTGAATTATATCGAAAATATATTTGCAAAAGGGATAACAAATTATATCACTGTGATGAGTAAATATAAGGCTGCTGTAGCGTTTCTATGAAAATGGGTAGGAAGGCATCAAAACATACATAATGATATGGGAAAAAAATAAATGACAGCTGAAAAAGTTATGTATGAGATGATCCAAACCCGTTTGTGAGTAGCCGATGATTAATTTGATTTTGGTAGATTACCCTATTGGACAAAAGGATACATGAGAGTCAGTAAATTTCAGTAAATTCCCCTCCCCAAACTCTCTCTCTCTCTGTTGTTAGGAGAATATTCTAGCATAGAATATATTTATAAAGATCTCGATTACTTTTAATTAAAACAAATGACTAAATTTCAATTAACAATAGTAGGCAGATAATTCTTTACACCAGTAATTTATGAATAGGTGTATGTTTATACTGCAATGTTAACCATATGAAAAAATTTCGAAGACACTACAAGCACCATAACAGCAGCAATAAAAACAAGAATAAACACAAGAAACACAATAAAACGGCTGAATATAAGACAGGCCTATAATCCAAACGTCATAAGCTGCGTAAACCGACAAAAAGACATAGGGCATTATAGGTCTACGTCTTTTTTTATGATCCTGTTATTCAGAAGGGATATAATGTCCTTAAGAAAGTTCTCAGAAATTATATCCCATATAACTCGTATAGCCTATCATCCTGCAACTTGAAGTTAACCATAGGCGTATTCTGGTTTCGTAGAGTGCAGTCACTGCTTGTCATTCCACCAAATGTGTAAACGATTGCAATAAAATCAGTTTCATGACTATTAAAATGAAATAAAATTTCCTATACTCAATATGAAATACCAGTACCATTCTGCATAGCTCTGAGAAAGTCTTTGTGTTTAAATTTAGAATGGTGAACACGCTTAACAGTATCAGATGGTATCTTTGTCCTGTAACTCAAATGCACCGATTCGAACCCAGATATTCCCTGTCACCCCGTGGTCAGGTGAACCTCATTTATGAAAAACATTGCAGCATCGTGGAACACTTTTGGCTTCATTTATATTTTCCTATTTTCTTACAATTTTCTAGGGATATGTGTGTGTGTTACGATTTTAATAATCACCAGAACGTATTTTAGTTCGGTAAAACAACCATTGCAAAATTAATGAAGATAAAAAGAACCACAGATTAACCAAAGTTTTAAAACCACTGACAACCAATCAGCTTCAAGGAATGGTAGTGACGTAAGCAGTAGGACGGGCTTAGCTGCAAAGAGCGATGGATTTTGCTATAACTATTTATCGCAGTGCTAATTAATGTTAGCAAGAACAATCATAAAAAAAAGCAATTTAAAGACACATGGCAGTAACAATATGTTAATTGCAATGCACATCACTTCGGATCTTCTTGGGATATTAAAGAGTCTAACAACTTCAGGCTGAGGACTCTTGAAATGAAATGAAGCAACATGTCTGTACTTCAATTAAAGAGAAATATTCCGTACATGGAGATGTGACCTCGGATGCTCGCCCTTAATGCATTAGTTCAAGCATGAAACTGATGCTATATTAAACCTACAATGAAATATTTTGGTAATTATGATAAATAGTAAAAGGAAGTTTAGTAATACAGAAAATGTTCTCTGTAGACTAGAGTCATTATATTGATATGACTGAAAATATGAGAAAATAATCTGTTCTCCCAATGATTTCTAAATTTCCCTTTTAAATTACATTTGTTACTAAAATTAATAATTATAATGATTATGATACGAATTTTTAAGCATCATCCAATGGGCAGGTAGCAATGACTGGAAACAGATATTAACAGTGATTCCTACTTAGGGATTTGAACTGCTGACCACTAAAGGAGAATGACAGCGATTTATCCTCTTCGTCGCAGAAAGAATAAAAGGAGAGGAACCAGATATTGCGAAGAAACACTATAATAACTCAAAATATTATGATTAACTCTTTAATAAACGATTTGAAAATAAGTGATAAGGCTTTCCGCCACCTTGTCACAAGCCTCCTTATAAGCGCCCATCAAGTACTTAGGTTGAGTACTAGCCCCATAGCCATTATTCTAACGGCCCTCCCCCCACCCTCACACCCTTCCCCTAATTGTGACCAAGTACTGTCATTTCTCGGGTTCATTTTTTACTTGCGGGAGTAACTATGACTCTCTTCCTGTCACTGCTTGGCAGCAAGTGCACTCCGAGTATTTGTAGAGTAGGTATAGGTCATAGATTACTTAGCTTCCTACCTCCTCGTGGTCCCGCTGTAAACTAGACTTGGCAACATGTCTAGGCTAAATGGTAGCTCACCCCCTGTGACTACAGGCAGGGGGAATACCCAGCATTCAGGCCGACTCAATGCCAGTGGGAGTGCTCCCAACCACAGCATCCCCATCGCTGGAGAGAGAGTTAGGGAAGGGAGGGGAGGCGAACACCACATCTCTCACAGCCTTCCCTGTTACTAATGCTAACATCGGACATCAGGTGTCTCATTGCGTTGACGAGGAGACATCTGCAAAGAAGATAACACCTGGACCAGATTTGATCAGCCTGTACTGTGGAAGCAGTTTCAACACCTTTACAGGGAATTGTCTACATCAGAGGAGAGCCCATAAGGAGGAGTTTCATCTAGAGGGAGTTGAGAGATTTAACAACCGCCCCAACAAAGTTTGGCTTGACAAAGTGGTTCAAATGATGGCGAGGTTTGAACTTCAAAATCTCGGAAACTCCTTCTTGAATAAATTAATCCAAAAGAAGCTCCCCATATATAGACAGTGGATGGGACCTCAGGTAAGAGAAAATCAAGACCATATAGGAAGCTGCTGGAGGACCAAGTAAGGGAAACATCTACCCCTGATGGAGGTGACAACATCTCATCGAACGTTCAGTCAACAAATGGTGTATCGACTGTGGAGGGAGACCCGTCTGAAAAATCTAGGACAGCCAGCAGCATAAAAGGATGTTCAACGGGCGACGCCCCAAGAAGACGTGGATGGTCATCTGAGAAGCTGCAGGAGATGGCAGAGCTTGAGGTGCAGATGGGCTTATCCTTTCCCCACATCAATAAATTAATCCACAAAAGCTATTTCCCAAGAAAACCTTGGGGAGCATTAGGACGAAATGTCAGAAGAAGCAGTATCTGGATGTGCTCTCCAAGACTCAACATTACAACGAAAAGTCTGTAACCCTGAAAGATCCTGTCAGACCACCTACACTAACAACCACATTACCTCAGACTGGGAAACGACAGCTCCCTAATCTATGGCGCTGGCCCGTCACTGATTTGGCGGGAGTGGAAAAGGATAGTGATGACAGTAGTGGAGAAATGGTCCCGGAATCAAGAGATGTAGATTTAGAGAGCCATGATGGCATGGACCAGTATCTAGAGGAGTGGAGACCAGAAGAAACAAGAGCAATACCATCTGCTAGCGAGGAAATAGGATTCCCGTCATCACCATCAGAATCTCATTTTCAGGAGACAACTCTGAGTTGTCTCGTGAATCGAATCGACAAGAATGGCTTTTTCTCCAAGATCCCCCTCTACCAACACCTATACTGAGGAAGATGTTGACAATCTAAGAAGAGACATTTTTGGAGAGAGAGTTACCATCCCAGATAAGTAGAAGAAATATTGTCAACGAAAAATCTCCCGAGGAGGATAAGAAGGAGGGAATATGCTGTTGTGCAGAGAAAGTGGAGGAGAAATTGAGGAAAGATGGCAGCAAATATTCTAGATGGAAAGGACCCCTTGGTTGATCCTGCCTATCTGCCTGGGACAGAGGAATTCTGGGGGGTGCCTCGTTCTTCAGAGTTAGTTCTATGGTTAACCAATGATGATCACTACCCAACGGCGACATCAACCCAAAAATTTCAATTTTAGAAGAAATCACAATTGAGGATGTTAAGTGCACCAAGTCTATGGGGATAGTAATATCACCATCCTTGAACAGCAGGACCACAGAAAGATCCAGAAGTACAAAACTCCTGATATGAAATGAAAGGTGAGGGACCTTACAGGGCACTTCCCAGAGGTTGCTGCCATCACGTCAACTGGAGGGTGTGCCTCCAAGCAAACAGTATGGTACTTAAACAATGGAGTCTGAAGAACCATCATATATCCCTGCTGATATTAAAGGCCATGGAAGGAAGCCTCCCCATACATGCGAATTATATGGGGATGGCGGGAGGAGGTGACGTCACATAGTTGACGGGACTGAGACACAACGGGACGCATAGAAGTTCCTCCAGGGTTCACCTCGTTGATTGGAGATTGAGCCGGGGCAGGAAGCAAGCTAGTTTACATCCAGATGCTCCCTGCAAATGTAAATTTATTTAGCACTTAGGAAACTGCAAAAGAGGTTGATACTAACTGTATGATTGCCAAGATCTTGAGTGTTAGTAGGGAAGTTAGCTCAACGCCCCCCAGCACCCGGCAAAAGAGCTATTATTTCCCTGTATTTTCTCAATGGTGTATTATAGAGAGCTTTACAGCTTTTGGTAAGATGACAATTATTGTCTTTACTGAGCTGAGGATCATAGAAAAGGCTCCTTAGTTAGACATAAACATTTTAATGTTAAAGAAAACCACTATAGTAGATATTAGCTAAAGTAACTTCCTAAAGTAACTTATGTAAGTATAAAGAAGATAATTTAGGTAATTTCTCTTTTAGCAAACAATCTTTAAATACTCTATAACATGGCAATTCTATATTCAGTGTTGCATCTTTTTTTATCTAAAATTGAGTTTCTGTATTAAATCAGTTGCAAATAACAATTACAGTATCATTAAACAGTTAAAAGCAAGCCTGCATGGATGAATGCGCATTTAAAAATAAATAGTTCAAAGTAAAAAAAGTAATGGCCAACAGGTCATTAGCCATAGCACTCCGGTAACTCCCAATGGAGAGGAAGCATCATAAATGTCAGGAACTAAAACCACAAATAACGCTTAAGCGAATCAAGAGATGGTCCCGAGTGACACCACAATGAAAATCAGGGTAAAATGGCGTTAGGAGTAAGAACCTTATCACGTGTGTGTGTGTGTGTGAGTGTGTGTGTGTGCGCGCGCGAGTGTGTATGCGTGCGTGTGTGTTTGTATATATATATGTGTGTAAGTGTATGTGTGTGCGTATGTATGTATGTATGTATATATATATGTGTGTGTGTGTGAGTGTGTGTTTGTGTGTGTGTCTGCGTGAGTATTAAAGTGAAGGACTGTATAAGTCACGGAACATGGAATAATTACGGTAAGAAAAGTAACAAATTGTCTGCAAAATTTTTAGAAGTGAAAATAAATGTCAGCTCTAGCCAGGGTTGGAATGTTTGAAGGAACTATTGTGAGTGTTCTTGCTTAAGAAATGAAGTGTGAATGGTGAATGCGAGTAGAGCAGAAGTTCAAATCTGGTGAGATAAATTATCTGCGTAATATATGCGGAGTAAGGAAGACTGAATGGGCGAGAAATGTGGACGTAGGTAAAAGGGGAAAAAATTGGCATTGTCAACAGTGAAAAAGTTAATCAGATCAAAAATGTGGGAAAAGGTGAAAAATGAAATACCCGGAAACGTGCTACGATGGTACACTTTCCAGAACTAGAAACCAGACATTTTATTTGCTGTGCAACAGAGGAATGGTGTTCCTTACAGCATTTTTTATGCCGATGCTCATAAGTTTATTACAGATGCCATGCACCACTAACCAGTATTGCTGTTTATTTTTGCACACGTGTCCATATCTCCATTACTTACTGTTTATTGGTTACCTTCTCTGTTTTCTCTTCTTTTACAAGTCGGCATTAAATCGTTGAGGAGCATTACAAGTCAACTGGTTTTTTAAATTAGGAATTTTTTATCTTTTAAGTAAGTATAATTTATATTTAAGTATCAATACGCACAAACTTCTATATAATACTGAATAATAAGCACTCAGAACACATTTAAGAACAGCATGGAAAAGTTTCCTGCTTCCTACGTATTTTGGGGGCAATGTCTGGTGCGTTTATGTTTTACGATTTAAGTTTTTGTAATAAATTTTTATTCGTTCTGATGCGTTTTCAGCTGAAAATGAATCCAAAAGGTAAGAGTTTACTGTAGCATGCGTGTGTACGTGTTAATCTGCCAGAAACATTCATCAGAGCCAAGCAAAAATAATGCTACAATCAACGCTTAACGTCTTAATTTCCCTTTACATTTGGCTTCTTTTCAATTTGAAAACTCTTTAGAATGGAACAAAAATTCAATACAAATTTGATAAAGTTACACTGATAAAAATAACTGAGGATGTCGAGGGAAATTTGACGGTATCAACAGCACCAACAACCATCATGGCAAGCAACACACGGCCCAAGGGACCCGGCAAACAAGAATAAACAAACAAACAAACAGGCAAGGAGACTCGTGCCCCGCCCCCGGCCAACGTTTTCCTAGGCAAAATTCCTTAATCTTAATCCCCAGCAGAACTTATTGGTATTGACAGGATGTGAGCTCATCCATGATCCTTTTGTTGTTGTATTAAGGAATTTTTTGGAGCGCGTCTTCGACCATCTCATTTATGCTTTTATGATCATCTGTATGTGTAAGGGATTTATGGACGTTTCCTGTTTGGGAATATTCACCGCATAACACCGAGTCCATTTCAATATAATGTGTCCACACACAGGCACACACATACGTATATATATACATACATTATATATGTGCGTGTGTGAGGGTAAGTCAAATATCAGAATTATAACCAATAAATATTCTATGTCTAACGTATCTTAACACTTTAAATATCTATTATTGCTTTTATTTTAGTGATTAACACTAGTACAGAAATTCTGATAGGTAACATTTTTGAACATGAAACTATACTGAAAACCTGGTTTGAACTTCTAATCTTCCGGCGCTACATTTTATAATGTTGATAATAAATTTAGCCTCCTTTATTTTTTTCTAATTTCTTATAACAATGTGTGTCTGCTGATATTTACAATATAGTATACAAAACATCAACACTATAAATACATTCAGAGGAGCTATAATAATTTATACCGGATAACATAGCTACTCCCAAAATTTCTAGTAATTACAGAGAAGAGACCGTTCAGCATCATCACCATCCACGTCATATGCAAAATCGACAATAGCTTTATAATGTTCTGATTTAGTTGTCGCTACCATCAAACAGAGAATTTTTAACCATTTTGACAATGCATTCACAACAGTTTGTATTTCTCTCTTTATTAACACGTAATATAAGGAACCCATCCATTCCTTGGATCTTCACTGCATCAAACGGTAAAAAAGTCAGGAAAAAATTCCTTTCGGAACCGATATTGGATTAAAAATTGTAACAAGAAAAAGTGACTGCAGAAAACTACCCGTTCCCTATTAGTCAATAGAATTTAATAGCGGAGACGGTCGTGTTCATTTTTTGGCTCTCGTGGGGAATGATTGCCCATTTTTAGTTTGCACTTGATTCGAGACCTTTAAGACCCAAAGAACACAAATCCGGGTGAGTCCCAAATTTTTTTACTCCCACAACACCCTTTTCTGGGGGTGCCATCCCAAATAGGGTGACTCGGAAAAGTGCTGTATGTGAATGAGTAATACCATTTTTGGGGGCCTGTTGAGTTCAATGGTAATGTTATTTTTGCATTTTAAGGTCAGTCAGTGTAAATGGTTAAGGTCCTAGGTCATGGATGATTTGAGCCAAATATCACTCAGACTGACGTGGAACTGCTTTGATTCGCTGTGCATCTAATGTTTTTATGTAACTAATGTGGTACTTGACTTTCTGTTTTCTACAAGATTCTTAACCGACTTTGTTTCATTTCAGGTCTGGTGGATATTGAGGATTTGACTCTCAGCAGTGAAAGACTATCGAACATGAGTGCAAACAGCAAGTCCTGTGTTTGTGTCAAAATGAACTTTGTGTAAAAAAGAAATCTGTAGTTGAAAATCCTTATATTAGTGCTACTGAGTTGTTCTTAGAGAAAGCAAAAGAAAGAGTATGTTATGATGCAAATACATATCAACATGTTAATTATTTATCTTCTCTATCTAAAAATGAAGTTGTTCATGTAAGGTATCACCGGATATGTCGAATGACTCTAATGAATAGTCAGCACATTGCGCATCTGGGCAAGAGGTATTCTGAAGCAGGCACTTCTGGATCCCAGGTCCAGCCACCCAACAGAGGTCATCCTCTCATGTCTACACCTAAACGATCATTGAGAAAGACTGTACTAGAACCGAAGGAGGTGAAGTGCCTACTCCCCTCTTTGTGCAAATGGCCAAGAGAACAACTCCACAGAATATACAAACCAAAGGGGAAAACATCTGCCCTTCATCAAGGAGCATACTAATAATGATGCTGCCAGGGTGGCCCTCTCTGGTTTGCAGGATCCAGGAGATGCCAGTGCTCTCGAAGTCTATTACCAGTCAAATTGCCTCCATGGCGCATCTAGGACCTGCCCACCAAGCCCTTCTGATGACAGAAATCTCATGATAGGTATTACTGATATGCAGCTGATCTTGGCACGGCACCCCAAGAAAAAGAGGTTGTGGGGGTAAAAAAAAATTGGGACTCACCCTGATTTGTGTTCTCTGGGTCTTAAAGGTCTCGAATCAAGTGCAAACTAAAAATGGACAATCATTCCCCATGGGACAACACGACCGTCTCCACTATAAAGCGAGAGACTTTATTACACTTTACCTCGAGAAAACAAATGTTTAAGAATCCCTTTCATGGAGATCTGAAAACACCTGTCTTCCCTGAAGTTGCGTGGTCTTACTAAATATAACTGAAGAGTGATTTAAGCTGCACATTTGCAACTTCACGTTAATACATGAACGTATGGTCCTGGTTGCGATTATTCAACGCTAAATATGTGAAAGCAGGGGTCTTGAACTAATGGAATATTCTTTATATAAGTATAAGTACTTAAAATATATTAATTACGATTACATTTAGCATTAAAATTTACATCTCCACTTACTCTAAATAAATGAAAGAGGTGTCATGATCGGGGTAGGGTTTCATAGTTGCAGACATTTGTGGAAGATAAGGTGGAAGTGTTTTCAAATTAACGATCTGATAGTGGGATCGTCTCGATTTTGGCTAAAAATGTTGCATCTCTAATTATGTTGGTGATCTACCTGTAGTGTAACATGAAAGTGTAGAATTGGTTGCATATTCTAATGACACCATTAGTGGTGACACTGGGCATTATAAAAGGTAACTGATATTTTTTTTGTGTTCTTAAGCAAATTCATTGCATGTAGATTTGCCTGCATTAGTTATAATAACAATTTGAAAACAAAACTACAAGAGACACCTCGGCTTCATTGTCTGCAGATAAGGTAAAAATCTTTCACCTTTGCATCTAGCACATCTAGCCAATACTAAGATACTGTTTGTAAACCTTATGGCAGACCAAAAGATATTACTTAAGATCTTAGATGTTCCCCTTCCTGATACCCGTTATGTTGCACCATTTTTCAACTTATTATTTTTCATTCAATTCCAGTCTTGTCAAAAAAGATTTTAGTACTACCTATAGCGTGAATAACTGCAATGCTCCTATGAGTAAATTTTAAAAATAAGGCACATACAACACTATTCTTGAACTCACTCACACTTATTTTTTAAGTGACCTGTAGCAAAGATTGGTTGGCAGCAGTTTTATGAGATTTGACCTGCTTTGCTTGACAGTACTATATTCAGATGGTGCAATTCTTATTGCAATTATTCACACTTCTTAACTGCTAAATAAAGTTGGTGTTACCCTAAAAACAGACTCGGGATATAAAGCTAAATTCTAGTAAACCTACAACTTCACTTGTTCACCAACCAAGGACTGCAATAGTGATCTTTTGAATGATCTGGAAATTTATCTTGTAATTACTAGAAAAGTGCTCTTTGAAGCAGGAATAGCTGGACAACAAACAATTGGAAAGTTTTGGTGCCTGTAAGTTATATAAAAATTTTTGTGAAGTGTAGCTGGAAAGGAGCTTGTTTCATAAGTTGCCTTGATAGTCTGTTTGCAGGGCTAAAAGGTCTGAAAAAAATTTCTTTTGGGGAAAATAAAATTCTACCTAGAACTAAAGATAAGAGGCTTGTTGATCAAGTATTTTAGGAACGAAGGCTTACTGATCAAGGATCAGATCACAGGGAACATAGGGACGGTATACTGGTCTAACCCTTTACTGCTGTGCATAAATTATATTGTCTGCCGCACAGACAGGTTAAAAAGCAGAAGCATTTAGTGGCACTTGAAAGCTGTCAAGATGTCTAGTACAGTACTCTATCTTCAACATCAGTTCACACAATTTTGGTGTTGTCACCTCAATTGATGAGCTCAGTAAAGATGGCCCCCTTGCATAAATCTTGAAATCAGTTTAAAGACTTTATCTTTGCTCCATGCATCCCAAGGAATGAATCGTGAAGGTCCAAAGATAACTGTCTAACCTCTGTTCTAAATATCTTATCTGCCTTCTTGAGAGCAAAGTACAGTGACCGTTGTGATGGGTGGAGGTCACAGCTATGCTTACTGATAAAGATACTGATTCGCAGTTGTGTGCTGTCCAACTTATGTCCTCCATCTGTCCCCTTCAAATAGGTATAGATTTATCCCAGTGGAGTGCGCCTGGAATGCTATGGGATCATTAATTAAAGGTACTTAGTAACATGGAGAATAGAAGGAGCATTTCTTGATACTTGTAACTTGATGACAAGTATAAAGTATCCTGGAATAATAATCTGCAGCACCTATAACATCCAGTTAATTTTCTTGCCTAATGGATCTCTTCAACCACCTCTGCATGGGCCTTCTAGCCTGAATCCTCATGTTTAGGAGTTCCATAGATATGGGTTCCTATACTTTCTAGAGAACATAAGTTTCCTACAGGACTCTCTAAGGACTTCCTAAGTTTCCCAGGCTATCTGCATATAATGCATCACCAACCTGCTAACCAATGGATATTGCAAATCCTTTTCAATGACAGTTGGAGGCAGCTAAGTTCTTCAGTTTATACTGTTCCAACAGTATGTGCCATTTTCCCGCCTCCTCTGATTGCTGACCCAGCAGAGGATCTAGAAATTCTGGCAGGTGTCCTCAGTGTAGGGCAGTGAGAATCTTCAAGGCTTGATGAAGCCCCTGCTGATTTAAATCTTCCCATAGACAAAATTAGTTTCCCAAGTGAACAGTTATAATTTTCTGCTCACTGTAATGACATGCTGTTTTGATTTAGATTGTCTCTAGTGACTTGAAAGTAATCTGAACAACTTTGGTAAGGGTGCAAGGTGCCTTTGTTACAAAGGTACTTTGATGGCTCCTTGGCATTTGGTTCCCTAAGCCAACTTGTCTACTGTGACAAGATGTTGTCCATTCAGCATTGTGGTAACATATCTTCTTTACTTGTTGAGTATCAATTTGCTTAGGAAAAGGTAATCTTTTGCAGTAATGATACAGTTCCACTATTGGGTGAACACCCAGTGGACTGCACCCACATCCAAAGTCTCTAAATCTCTTATGAGCAATGAAAAGGCCTCTTTGCTGTCTTTCATTCTGTAGATGTTTCACAAAAGGTGGAGGTAACAAAGTGTTTGTGGCAGACCCTCTTTAAGCCACTGGTATGCCAAACACTCAACTGGAAAAAGAGCGAGTGATACAGCAGCCTGGAAATCAAATGCCTCTCTGTACCCCACTCCCCTTATACCCCTCCATAGCTGTATTACCAACAATGTCCTGCAATTAGGTGTCAGGAGTGTTTGGCCAACTAATTACATGAAATATGAGGTTTCATT
The DNA here is from genome assembly GCF_040412425.1 of Macrobrachium rosenbergii. Lineage (NCBI taxonomy): Eukaryota > Metazoa > Arthropoda > Malacostraca > Decapoda > Palaemonidae > Macrobrachium > Macrobrachium rosenbergii. Next base: position 23,773,128 of record NC_089792.1, read on the forward strand.
CTCTTCAAAACCATCTTCTGCCAAGTTCAACTTCAGATGCTGAGGGAGTTCTCTTATTATGTTATCACAAACCAAATACATCACTGTCATCTGAAACTGGGAGATGGAGAACTTAATCCTCTCCATAGCTTTTCTCTTATTTCTCTTCTGCAATTCTGTACGACCCAGGATGGAGAGACGATAGGGTGTTTTTTTTTTTTTTTACAAACTTCTTTCTGCTCCATGTTTATTTATGGAAAGTCTTCGCTGGCTGCAATAGTTATCCTCCTGAATTTCAGCATGTAAAGATCTCTAAAGCATCCGTGATGTACCATAATGCATGTTATAATGATATTCTGCCAAACCAATTTCCCCATGATATCAATGACTGAACAAAGTAACCACAAGCCCAAGTTTCTGCAGCGTGATCAAGCTGACTGCATTGTAGGTTGTCCATAGATTTGGGCCGGTTATCCTCCCTCTTGGATCTTGGTTCACGACCTCTCTTTCTTTTAATCACAACACACAAAATTGTAAAAAATAATCAAAAGGATAAAGCAGAAAAGGAAAATGAATAGTAGTAACTGCAACAGAACTGTGACGTAAGTGAAGAAATACAGGGAAGATAGTTTGATGAGGGGATCCACAAAGAGGAGGACCACATTCATTTAAAACTTTACCAATCTTGTACTTAACTTGGAATCATAATCAGTGAACTAAAATAATTCATTGTTGAAATTTCTTTGGTGAATGGACACAATATTAAGATCTGTTACCATACTGATCCATGAATATATGCATGCATGTTGACATAGCTGTAAAATGTCTTGGCATCCAACACTTTGACCAGAAAGTAAAATCTTGTAAGACAGAGTTAAAAGGAAAGGTAGTGGTCATCACAAATTGTAGCAAGAATGAACATGGTGTCTGAATAAGTGAATATAATTGCGTCATAGATGGCTGTCTGGTCCATCAAATTAGTGTGATGTGTACTGTTTGGGATGGGAAATACAAACAAAAAAGGTGACCATGAATCCAGTTAAAAAGGAATCAAGATCATTAGCATAGCGTCTATATTTAAATAAGGATGCTATGCTTCCAAAACATAACTTCAAAAAGTCATAAAATGAGAATTAAAAAAAAAGACGGAAAAATTATAAAATTCATGAAGACTAAAATTTTGACTATCATAGGTGCCTCATGATAAGATTTGTTAAATTTATAACCATGCACAGAGAATTGACAACAACTAATACGATTTCGCGGGAAATCTTAGTAACAGCTGAGACACCTTCATTACTGAATGTGATACAACATTAATGGATGGCATATTTCCCTCGTCAGAGCATGGATCAGCAAACCGAGAATGATACTTTTTTAAGAATCCTTTCAATTGTAAAAGAAAAATATATAACGAGACTTTTTGCTGTATATGCCTTATTTAGCATACACACCACAAGAAGCACGCAAAAACCAGTCAATCTCCCACTGGGATATGGAAAAGCCATGAAAAAGAAAGACTATCCTTTGTCCTGCACACTGTTCTTGCCCGCATAACGTGACTTCCTGATGAATGCTTGGCCACCCTTATGTTTGCTATTTCCATGGGACATCAGAGTACTTATTCACCCTCAATGGCAGGGTAAAAAAAGGTTACTGTCCGTTTTCCATGGTATATGCTGAGGACTTTTTTTTTAACAGCAAGGGCCAAGGGGTCGGGAACCTAATATTCTTCTACTTTAGGTTCCAAGAAGAACAGGAAAAGAAAAAGTGAGAAATGCCGGGTTGCGCCTCCGAAGAGATGTCAGAGTCGCCATTCAAAAAGAAGAAAGGTTATAAGAGTCGGGACAATAGAAGTATGTAGAACATGCCAAAGCATTTGTAAAGAGGTAACCTGATGGGCGATTTGAAGTCGCATGAGAAAATGAGGACGTCTTCCCCTAAGCTCAGCAAAACAATGGCCGAAATAATGCCTCTAAGAGAGAGAGAGAGAGAGAGAGAGAGAGAGAGAGAGAGAGAGAGAGAGAGAGTAGATCACTGATCAAACGAACTGCCTTTGATTCAAGACTTTTGACATGGAGATACGAAAGTAGCCAAACATAAAGCTTTAATAACTAAGGCGAAGAAAATAATTTATGGTTCCTAAGCAATATACTCAACTTTTTAGATGAAGGTTAGGCGATCTGATTAATGTTATTTCTCCAAGACAAGTCAGAATCAACCTACACACCCAAAATACTAATAGAGAGAGACGTTCAGTTACAATTTTGACAAAATGTTTGAAGAATTGTATTGAAGAAACAGAAAAATAGAAAGAATCTGGCTTGGGGGTGTAAAGTTCGACACAAGATCTTCATTCAGATAAGCTCATAAGGTCGTATTTCATGGCGATTAATGATGTTATATTTAGGGTAGTAACTAAGTTTGTTGAAGAAATTAATCTGGGTAAATGTTGTCGGTGGTGATACATTCTTTTTTTTCTGGCGCGGGGTGGGGGAGGGGGTGTCTATGATCTTGGCTCGGATGAGCCTCAGGTATACTTAAATGCAACCCTTCAGTTTGCAACCAAAGAAAATGTAAAAGAGAGAGAGAGAGAGAGAGAGAGAGAGAGAGAGAGAGAGAGAGAGAGAGAGAGAGAGAGAGAGAGAGAGAGAGACTCCCTATCATATAATAAAAGAAACCAAATTCAAATACTAACAGCCAGTTTGCAAAACCAGAATAAAAAGAAAACAATCAAATGGCATAGGATGCTATTTTTGAAATCACGACCACCAAGGGACACGCCTGATGGTGGCGAGCACTCTCAAATGGAAATACCTGATGAGTGAGACGTCCTTTCGCCTATAGCTAACATATTGATGAAAACTTGTGTGAGGGAATAATGAAAAGAATACATTAATATTTCCAAGATGGAAGGACTCACGCAGCCCATCCGCCAAGTCCAACTCATTCACAAAAAGAAGAGGCGGAGTATTAATGAAATTCCTTTCTTGTTTTAGGACAAACCTGCAATGACTTGATTACACTACGAGGCATTATTGTCTACATATTCTTTATCAACTCTGTTCACTTTCACGAATACAAGGACACGGAAATTACAGTTATCCAAAGACCCCAACAACTGGAAGGTGTCATTTTCCTTAAACAAAAATCCTGGATATAGGTCATTACCTGAAACCCTACTAAACTCTGCTTTCTGGATCGCAGTGACTTTTAACAGCTTAATTAAAATCCACAGATTAAATTTCGCGTAATATACTTACAGTAAATCGCCACACAAATAGAATGTTAGACAAACGAACCGAACTGAAAATCATACCTGCTAAAAAATGGTCAGACGCTGAAATAAATAAATTATCAAAAATACCACCTTCAGTATCAAATGCTCCGTCTCGCTTTTTACTTTTACTGAGGCTACCTTTTCTTACATCCTGATTGATTATTCTATAGATAGCCTTTCTAATAGAGATCACAGTGCAAAACGACAAAAATGTACTTTTCCCTTGTAGCTCTGTATCAAGAGAGAAGAGAGAGAGAGAGAGAGAGAGAGAGAGAGAGAGAACGGAAAATAAACTCATTAGCAGATAAAAACCTGCCAACGACCCAATGGTGGAATTAAGCCGAGGGCAGAGAGGGTTGCACAGCATCAAACTGGCACCCCGACTCTCTCTCTCTCTCTCTCTCTCTCTCTCAACCTAACAATCTCTCACTCACTCAACCAGTCAGTTTCACTCACCCTCAATCTACGTTTTCTCTCTTCAACAAAACAAACTCATCATTGCCTGCAAGTGCGTGCATGGTCATCTGTTAAGACTCCACTAATATTCCATTTCCTACAAATGAAAACAAGTCTATTTTTGGAATCCCAAACCTTATAAAATGAAAAAAGAGAAGAAAAGAGAAAGAAAGAAAAGAGAAGCATCAGGAAATACGCAATCACGATTCCTCTTCTCTCTTTCTCTAACTCTCACTAACTCTTTTTAATTTTTTTTTTATTTTCCTTGCTTCTTCGTTTCTTCGTTGCATCCAAGATAATTCTTCAACAGCTCCTCTCTCTCTCTCTCTCTCTCTCTCTCTCTCTTGGTCGACGTCCTCTTGCTCCTCTTGCATCTCATCTCGCAGTGAGGGGAACATTCCCATTCCTCCTGCTCCTCCTCCTCATTCCTCGTAAGTGAGGATGGTTTATGAGTGTCCCTCAAAACACCAATGCTAAAATAAACTTTCTTTTAAGATGGAGCACAACTGTTTTCTTAAGCTTATATGCCCCCTTCAACTAGAAGAAATGTCAACGAGTGTCCCAGTTACGCTCAGCCAATCAGAACAGCGGGTAATTTAAAGGTGAGTTGTGATTGGGTAGGGGGGTTTGGGGCGGGAGCTGAGGGGTGTGGTTCCTGGGGGTTCTGTATCGATCAGGCGACGAGGTGTTGGAGAGAGAGAGAGAGAGAGAGAGAGAGAGAGAGAGAGAGAGGCTCACCCCAGTCATTCACTTCCACACTCTCTCTGTCCCCCCCCCCTCCCCACCGCCATTACCTCCAGCCCCTCTCACCAACTGTTTTTCTATTTCTATTCTTAAACAGAATTCTCTATCCGATGTTCATAGAACGTTGGATTTATACATCACCAGAGACTGTTTGATGTCATATCTGTCATTTTTTTGCTTCTATGATTACAGTAACTGATTACAGACGGGTTTTCAGGTATTACTATAGTAAATAAAGAAAAAGAATTTGTTTGCTCACGAGTCATTACCTCCACGGATGTAATGTCTCTCTTTCTCTCAAAATTGATGACCCGGTGCAAAGGATTACATGGGGACAGCAAGATTACAGACGGAATATGCTCAAATCTAAAGCAAAATGAACGTATTGTTTCATAACAAGTTTTCATTCATATATGTTACAAATAAGTAGGTCTCGCTATTTCCCTGATTACTGAAATAACCGCAAACAAATATACTAATGCGTATACACAAACAACACTATATGAACACACATACATACACACACAAACAACATATATATATATATATATATATATATATATATATATATATATATATATATATATATATAATATATATATATATATATATATATATATATATATATATATATATATATATATATATATATATATATATATGAATCCCCTCACTGTATTAAATACTAATACTACATCCTCCTCACGTAAACACTAACTGAGTGACGTACCTCCAAAAGTCAGTTATTTTCCATTCTAACTACTCAGGCGTTGAGGCATTCTTTTCAGTCCTTATGCTTAACTGAAGGCTCAAACTGAAATGAGGAACCTGATACATTGCAAAGAATTCCACGGCTGCAACAACTGCTACTACTGGATGTTCCATGATCACAGTATGTCTATAAGGTAATCAAGTATGCCATTATAGTGCTAAGAACATTTTTATTATAGAGGGAGTCAAGGTCAGTGACCTTATTCCGTAAAAACGAGAAAAGCATGTTCGGTAGGGCTGTCCTTACTCCGAATGCGTCCGTTACGGTACAAGGGATATGATCCCGAAACGATGGTGAACGGAACGGAGGAGAAATGTACCGGAAATGATGTCGGACGAACAGATGGACGAGAACCCTCGTTGTTCCTTCACTCGGAACTGTGAGAGGAACTTCGGTCAACGATACTCAGAAATAAATTTACCCAACAGGTAACAGTAGCAAAATGTCTTGCAGTTCGTCCTATTGCTGCTTATTCAAATTCTTTGTTAAATGAGCATGAAGCTACTGTTTCAGTGTCGCTTTTATATTGGATAACAACTGCAAACGAATATGGAACAGTTTGCTAAAGTGAAGAAATGGAAACATTCTAATAAAAATGATGTAAGTCTACTAAATATCTCTGAAACAAAAATGCAAAACAATCTAAAATAAATTAGTTGCAAACTGCTCAGTGACAAACTGTGAGCCTTTCCCTTTAGTAAAATAATTGTATAATCAAAGCCGTAGGAACATAGGAACAGGTACCCCAGTAATCTAATTTTGACAAGGCCTTTCAAAAACAAGAAATAAACAAAAATATGAACTCCAGACACTTAAAGCCTTAACAACAGTAAACAACTAGTTCGTTCGGAAACAACAGTTACCTACGAAAAGCGGTTTACATAACAAGGCAAATACTGTACTGCACTGCACTAATAAGGGACACCCAATAACAGTAGAATGTCAGCAGCATGTGCAACATCAACACTGCCTCAGCAATGAGAATTCAGTATTCTCCATATTCATACATTCTGTCTTGTTATACAACAATATCCTTCAGAAGTACAACGATACCAAATTCTATCTATGAATCACCAGGGCGCCGCTCCATTTTTGGCTTTCTTGATGTTTCATTTCACAAGTTTTTCGTTTACAATTATGAAGTGAGGAAAACAATTCCACGCAGAAGATCTTGTAAGTAAATTTATAACAAAACTGGTTAAACAGAACTCAGCTGAAGCGAGAACAGACACACAGAGCGATTCAATATCACCGGTCTGAGCCAAACCATTTATACGTGCACGATATTCCACTTTCTCCTTCACTCCACTCATATTTCTGGATGTTCCCTCCCTCTTTTGACTATCAAGTACCATCTCTCCCCTTGCAAAACACATTAATTTTGTCAATTAGCAGTCTCGCTCACCGCGTCTTTATGAGGTTTCCTCACTATGACCTGCAGTCTTGCCAGAGTCTTGGAAATAAATGTTTGCTTATATTGATGTTTAGTTCACTAACGGAACAGTTCATGAGTTGAAATCTTTAGTTGCTATCACATGGACTAATAGTTTATTTCCCCTGCTCTGACAACTTTCTCAAGAAGTTTCTTTTTTTTTTATCGAGAACGGAAATAAAAAAAAAAAAACAAATACGGTGTATTAACATCAAGCGATTTCAATACCATTTGAAGACTCAAATCAATATATTCAATGGTTTACTACATGACAACCAACGAATACGAATACTCCCCTTTTCAAGTTATTTTTATCACATATAATAAAAATTGGGACATGTAAAACCTAAAAAGTGTTATTACACCTGATAAAAAAAGACTTCTTTTTGACAGGCGTGCTGTTTAGTAATAAATCTTTTCAATCTCAGTAACGAAAGTGAAACTTAAGTGTACTATTAGTTGACGGTAAATCTGAGCACGTTTACAGGGTCTTTCGAGTGACAGAGCTGTCCTCAAGATGTTTTGCCCAGTCAGCATTTACCAAGTGGCCAAGGGGAGGAGAAGACTCTTAAGTGCATGATGTTTTTGGATTGCTGTTTCTCTGCGTTGCGGTTTCAGTGTCAAGGAAGACTTGCAATTGACACGTCTGAACTCTCGGTTTGCATAGCTCCTCTGCATTGCTTCCTCAACGTACTTACACAAACTCAGCGCAAGGAACGTGTGTATTGCTTCTAAACGTGTCTACACAAACTCTGAATAAAAAGAAAAATTTAACTTTTCGTTGAAAATATTCCCACAAACTCACTGCAAACATGGTGTTTAAAACAACTAAGCGTTACATCCCTTCCTGACCATGCGTACACGCTCATTATAAAGAAACTGTGTATTGTTTCACAAACTTACTGAAAATAACCACCGTGAAAGAAAATGAACGTACTAATAATCTTTACAAACATTAATTAAAGTCCATTCCATTCCAACAGGAAATCAGAAAGACAAGTCCAATCCTTTGTGAATTTTGAAAAATCATTAAAAAGTTTTACTGTAACTAAACCACTTTTCCCTTGTGAATACAGAGGACAATTCCTATTTCCAGGTTTGTACTTTTATACAGTATTGAGACAGACGACCGTCACCTAAGCAAGCAGCGTAACTAATCGCACTCTGAAATTTCCGCATTTTCTAAAATCAATCGCTTGCATATTGTAATTCTCATTCAACAAATATTTAACTTGAACTACATCGAGATAACACTAAGCGGTAAGCAAAATGACAGGACTTCCTCTCTTATTCTCAACAGAAAATCAAGCAAAAACCGAAGGGGAAACCTTATAACATTTGTGCCCGGTATTATGATGTAGTGATTCTTGAGATAAAACAATACAAGAAACAAAATACTTGCCAAGGCTTAAAAGTTTAATCTGACATAGATTAGGAGCTCAAAAAACTTAGAATATTGATTTTCGCATTGTTTTGTTGCAGGAAATCATACTGTGAAAAGAACAAAACGCTCCCATGGAACGTTTCAACACACTATTGAAGAAATGCTTTGGAATTAGCTCATAATCTTGACTAAAACTTGGCTACCGAAGTTTGTTTTACATTACAAACTGAATATTTTTTTTTTACAACAGTTAGGCTATTACATTTTAAAGTATTATAATCAAGGTCCTCTATATTTCAGTTGTTCGTTACTTGATAAATTTTGTCTTCAGAATCGTATTTAACGATACATAGGTATTTTAAGGAATTATGTTTCCATATAATAAACGATTTTTTTATTATCAAAATTTTTCATGCGATAAATTCCTTTTTTTAAACAAAGGACAGTTTCCTTATGGTAAAAGACCACCCTTTTAAAACTCCATTGTTTTTGGAAGAGCTAAATTTTCTTCTCCATAGAATAACAGTTGTTACAAGCTAAGCAATCGTCCATCTAAGACTCCAGAATTTACTCAACATGCAAGAGTGCGATTCTTAGGGACACTATAATAACCTATCGTTGTCATTACTTGGCTTTTTGTGTACAGTGAAAGACTTTTCAAGCAATCATAGTTTTAAGAGCATTAAGTTTCATTTTGTAAAACACACAAAAGTTAATGAACCTTTGACCTCACAGGATAATGGCAGTCTTAACTTTGAAAAAGCAGCTGGTTTCTGAAGGTACAAAATTGTTTCTACTACTGGCCCAAAATGCTTAAAGCTATGAGATAATTATAAGAAACTTTTTATAATTCCTCTTACACAAGCCACCAGTACAGTTCTCCAGAACAGTGTAGGAAGATGACATAAAATTACTACCATAATTTTAAAATTGCACTGAGTAATAATGAGTATCAGCGAAAGCCAGAAAAATATTTGCTGAACATGACACCTTATCACTTCATTTAAGTAACGCACACAAGTTATTTATTCGTCAATTTGCTTTTCAATAAGAACAGCTTTGAGTCGCGACTCAGTTGAACAAAAATTTTAAAACGACACTTGTCGAACGAAAGTAGGAAAGAATAAAACCTGACAGCGGCTAGTAAGTCTACAGGAATGCAGTTATTTTCTTGATAAACTAACGAAAATAACAATAACGTCCTCATCAAACTCCAATGGTGAACGAACGGAGATGGTAAGAATGATAGCTTTTAAACACTGCAAGATTTATGAACGAAATCCATAATGAATCCTTCAGACGACGAGAAACGAACCCCAACTCCTTTCGCAAAATGGATCCAACATTGGATTAACATCGCTCATTTCCTGTGAGATAAGATATGAAGACTTTCCCAGAGTTCATTTACATCCGACGCCTCAATAATAATAATAATAATAATAATAATAATAATAATAATAATAATAATAATAATAAAAACTATATTCCTCGAAACTTCTGAATTGCTTCAGGATGTGCTCATCACAAGAATAACTATCGGCTACAATATAAAATTCTGGTCGTCTCGCATTTAGTCATATTTCGAAGTTTTGTAACACCCTTGGCAATTTTAAATTCTATCTTTTTATCCCCAATAAGTACGAGCGTACGACGTGAAGTATCAACAGAATTGTTGTTTGGTTAATTTTTTTATACTCAAAAGTTATTCTTTTTCTTGGTTAGTTTTATCTCATTAGTCTATGGGCAATCAGTTCTGGTGATCAAGGCAATGGCCTTTAGTCTTGTTAAATAATAATAATAATAATAATAATAATAATAATAATAATAATAATAATAATAATAATGCGTGAGGTAGACATTTTCCGCATTTCATCCGTGTGTGTGTGTTCAGTGCCCTACATTAACAACCTATAAAAAACGTGTGTGTACAATATAATGCGTAACAAATGTAGTCCACCGACAATTCACTTCCATATTTACAGTGGCCGTCGTTGAACCCTTAACGTTGGACTTGGTTTCTGAGCCATGCAGTGGTTCCCAAACTCAGGGTTGTGGCTCAAATACGGATCAAAATGCTGGTCTTGAGGGTCGCAGAATGGTTTGAAATAAAAATGATAAAGCAAACAAGACAATGAGATAACAATTATAGGAAAAGTTTTATCAATATATTCACATCGCAATTTGGAAAATAAAGCCAATGAAACTTCTGAATACGACTAAGTTGCGAGTGAAAGAGCATCGATACATGTATGGAAATTCTCGATGTATTCAAGTCTATTCAAATACTGGTCTTAAATGTGCAGGCCGATGGAATCTGACGTAATTACAACAATGTTTTCATTTCTCATTTCCTACGTATCTGGGTTAGAAACGTTTTATCTTCAATAAGTTTCCTTTCTTTGCATAGTAAATAAAATAAATACTCACATCATTAATAAAAATAGTAATATGATTAAATATAAAAATGAAATGTCAATACTTAATCAAATTATTCTTCCAAACCTGTCTACCGTATGTCTCTAAGTTTTCAAGCAGCAATTAGCAGTAAAGTGGAAAATTATGTTTTACTGCAAATCTGCGATAATTTGTTAAATTTTACCATATAATAACAGATGAATGCGAGTATTCTGCACATAAATCGTGATATAAAACAATATGAATACAGATAAACAAATTCCGTATTTGAATGACTTCCAGGAGGAATATTAAATCCAAACACACGACCTATAGACCATCCACTGTTCTCATATATTTTTGGCCTCAATTAATCACAAGACGCTCACCTCACACTCAGTAACAGTAATATTAATTGTACAACAAACTCATGCAGGTCTGACTTTTCCTTCGTACTTATAATAAAAATTTTCATTTTCAATCAGTTTCTTTCCGGCCAAACATATCAAATATAACAATATCTACCTTATAATGATTGCTAATCAGAGTACATCTATCTTCTAAGGGGACTAATCGCTATTGATGAGCCTGCGGCTATATGTATAAAGTGGCTAATTTGACGGATGCGAAAATTTTCTGCTCAGCTATTTTCTTTTATAACGGAGCAAGCTAATCATTTATGGAGTAAGCTATTTATTTGATATATAGCTTACTGGTACCAAATACTCACATATGCATATATGCATGCATGCACACATGATATACACATATGCATATATGCATGCACACATATATACATATATACATATATATATCTACATCTATATCTATATATATATATATATATATATATATATATATATATATATATATATATATATATATATATATATATATATATATATATATATAATTTATATTTAAGTAAGTTCCTGCCAGGCCGGAGGGTCCATAGGAGCCAGTGCTTTACCCGGTTTCCATGGCGCTAAGCGAACGAGTGAAAATTCACCCCCGTGACAGGACGCCAGTCTGTCGCCGTTTTACCCCTGCCACAAAGCTGGGGTTCGAACCGCGGACCTTCCGATTGGCAGACCTTTAACCGCTCTGCCACGATTATGTATATATATATATATATATATATATATATTGGGGTTCGAACATGGACCTTCCGATTGGCAGATGGCCGCTTTAACCGCTCTGACACGGCATCCCATGTATATATATATATATATATATATATATATATATATATATATATATATATATATATATATATATATATATATATAATATATATATAGTACATGCATACATATATACATACACACATGGACCTTCCATTGGCAGATGGCCGCTTTAACCGCTCTGCCACGGTATCCCATGTATGTATGTATATATATATATATATAAATACACACATATATATATATACAGTACATGCATACATATATACATACACACACACACACACACACGTATATAAAAGAGATTCTGGGAGGTGGGAAGAGTGGAGAGACGGTGATGGAGATACAATTAACAGAGGTTAAGAAGGCAACAAGTTAAATAAAGAGTCCCTCAGCTGCAGGTGCATCAGTGGTGCAAACTGAAAAACTGAAAGCACTCGGTGCAGAAGGGGAAGAATGGATACTGGAAATGTTAAGAGCAATCTGGGACGAGGAAGTAATGCCATATGACTGGGAAGAAAGTTTGATGGCAAATCTGTTCAAACAGAAGGGAGATATTATGGAGTGTGGCAATTATAAGGGAGTCCAGCTAACAGAACATTTGTTGAAAGTTTTAGAAAGACTACTTGATGAGGGATTATGAGAAGCTGTGAAGATTGGTGAACAGCGGTGCGGTTTGTTTAAAGGGAGAGATAAAGTTGATGCTGGCTTCGTAATAAGACAGTTATAGTGAAAAAATCTGCTTTAAGCCAGGTGGGAGGGTAGAAAGAGGAGATTGATAGCATGATAAATGCAGCTTGGGGAAATGTAGGGAGGTGGGACGGTAGTGTACGATAAAAATGAAAACAAATATATATACTGTATATATATATATATACATATATCATATATATGCATATATATACTTGTATATATATATATACATACATATACATGTGTGTGTATGTGTGTGCTCATAGTGTGTGTGTGAACAGAAAGAATTTACGCCATAAATTATTAAAAAATTCATACGGATTTGAGAGAGAGAGAGAGAGAGAGAGAGAGAGAGAGAGAGAGAGAGAGAGAGAGAGAGAGAGAGAGCAATTTCGGAGGGCGATGTTTTGCCCTGGTGATTGTGATTCCGAGGTCACATGTCTTCCGTAACCTCGCCCCAGCGCATCGCCAGCTTGTGAACGCAATACAAATGATGATATATTAGCAAGCGTGCTTTCGTGCTCACGGCAGGGCCATTCGTGCGCAGCTGACTCTCGTGCATGTTACATGGAGAGAGAGAAAATCATCGTGTAATTGAATTTTTTTCTTATCTGGTCGCAGTTTTGTCGTTTTTGGCCGCATAACATCAAGTTCGAGTTCTGTGTGTAGCTTAGGTAACATTACTTAGCGTTCTTCTTCTTCTTCTTCTTCTTCTTCTTCTTCTTCTTCTTCTTCTTCTTCTTCTTCTTCTTATTATTATTATTATTATTATTATTATTATTATTATTATTATTATTATAAAATAAGAGTTTCTTGCATTATGTTCATCATCATTAGCGACTCTAACGCCGCGTGACAAAAATGGTTTCTATGAAATTCCGCCACTCGATCTCCTTCCTGCGCTTTATCTTCCACAAATCTCCACTCTTCTCCAGCCTCAGTTCTAATAGTTCTCGACCAAGTAGTAGGTCTGGCTCTTCCTGAGCCCCATAGGAATCCAGCTGGCACTGACACGTACTATTCCCCAGGGATCGTGCGAAGGACTCGCCCAAGCTATCTTCATCTCCCCTTGATTATATTCTCATCTGTATATGAAGCGTACGTGAATGCCCTTGTGGTATCACTTCTAACATTATCCTTCCATCTGACTCCTAATGATCTTAATCCTTTACATTCATATCGACAAAATCTTTTACATATAGGTAATTTCAATGTCATATCATGATATGTCCGCACTGCAATACAGATTGTACTAGGTTTGTGTCCAGTCTGACTTTCGTTATGCAATTTCAGTCTATTTATTTATTAAACTTAATCATCATGTTCATTGTCTTATTTCCCTACTTGAGCCTCACTAAATTCCAACTCAGGAGAACCTGTATTAAAGTTAAGTATATCTTAGTTTAACCAGACCACTGAGCTGATTAACAGCTCTCCTAGGGCTGGCCCGAAGGATAGATGGGGCTAAGGGATTGGTTCAACCTTATTCGAATCCTTAAATTCCTCTTATTCTTCATTCTCAACTAATAGCTGAGAACGGAACCCACTCGTCCAACGAGAGGAACTAGAACCTGTATTGGAAATCATCATTCCTATAGTGTGGAAACATTCAACCTTATTCATCCTTTCTCAATCTAATGTTATTTCATCCCCTTGTGCATACTCTTGTCATCATTACTTCGGATATTTTAGATTTACTGTGACATATCTCTAGATTATGACGCATTCTATTAAGTAAGCATTGAAACCTTGTGGTATTTTGGTGAATAAAAACAGCATCATCTCCATATTCTAAGTTCTTTAACTTTCGATCGTTTCTTCAATCTAAACCTTCTCCTCCATCGCCGACCACTTTTTCCGTTATAAAATCTTTGAGAAGGGCAAATAGTTATGGTGAATTACTGTTTCCCTGTAACACCCTACTGTTTACTGAAAATCAGCTTGCCAAGACTGTTGACATTAACTCTGCATCTATTTCGTTTTATAATCAAATAATTATATATTAATCCAACACTTGGAACATGTTAACATTTACAGTATTTTTAATAAAGTATGTTTTAGTAATACTGACAGTAATGATAAATGCTAGTAATATAATAATTAATTATGTATTAATTCAATTCAATACACTTTTATACGTTTTAGTTTTAATAAATTTTGTGTTAATAGTAATGAAAGTAATGATATCTTTATAAGTAAAGATATTAATAATGTAATTATTCATTAATTCAATAAAATACATCTATTTAGTTTTGAATGAATTCTGTGTTACTATAGTGATGAGTAAATATCACTATTATATTTACTGTCCTCTCTGAGAGCATGCATGCACGCACACAGACGCATATATATATATATATATATATATATATATATATATATATATATATATATATATATATATATATATATATATATATATATATATATATATATATATATATATATATTATATATTATATAATATTATATATATATATATTATATATATATATATATATATATATATATATATATTTATATATATATATCCACACATAGATAATATAAGTGAATTTTTGTATGTCTGTCACTATAGAAATCCGAACGCTTGACCCAAACAAAATTTTGCAAACGGCCTCTATGTCACTCCAGAAAGATTTTTAACTTAAAATCAAACCCCTACCCCGTTAGACATACAAACACAGACAAAACAAATGAAATTTTCGTTTTTACGTCACCTTTGCCTTCAGTTTTCTGGGTTTATTCTCATTTTTCCCCTGATGCTTAACCTTTTCTTCTGGCGTTGCCAGAAGTATGATTAAATTTCAACAATAAATACCCTATGACATCAATTTTTTATCAGAATTTCCGTGACTATTGATCATAATTTATGATAATAATTTATATAATTGTTTATTACCTCGATAAAATCTACATTGTAAACCTAAATCGATAATTTCTTTCAGTAATAAGCAAAGCTGAGTCCCCGCATGCATAGTAGTGGCTTAATGCAACGATTTCAGCCAGCAGAAACCACCACCAAACACTCTCTCTCTTGGCATTACTCAAACACTTTGAGTGAAATCGATTGATATCTATGAGGTTTATTACTAAATTATTACCTGGAAAGAACAACAACAATTTACAATGCAAAAAAGTGGATGGCAGCATCTGCATAAGGAATGAAAAAAAAATTGGTTGGCAACTTTTGGTACATATACTGTAGTATAGAAGCTGAGAAGATATATTATTATACCTCAAATGATTCCTTAACTCTAATATCTACTTCTTTGCAAGAGCAAGCGCCCATAAAAGGAATATATATCGAAAAATAACTGTTAATTTTACATACATGGCATCTGGCAACAGCTTCATCATGCAAAAAGCAATAATCACAAGTCATTTGCCCAGCCCGTTCATACATATGGTTAAAGATATTATATGATATAATAAGTAAATAAATACATTCCCTTTTTGCGTACAGTGTTAAAATGGTCCTACTCACGATCCTATGTCATTTATTACATGATTACCAACATCGTGTGGGAAGAACAACACGTTGTTGGCTGTGCTGGAATAATCGAATATCACCTTGGACAATCCAGCGGTTGGAATTAATTATCATGCCAATTGGCAAAAAACTTAACTGCATACAGAAGATATGTTTATTTTCATGTTACTTGGTACTAATTACCTGGATGATTATGACTGAAAATTCTAAATTAAAACTTTACAGGAATGTAAATCATTACATTTGGAACTCTTTTCCGAAAGGCACTTGGAAGGGTAAATGTATTAGATGCAAATATGGATTAAATTAAGAAATGGCAACCACTGCACTTCGAGTAAAATCAAAGTGCTCACAGCTTACACAACACGTCAATTCATACCTTTTGCTGACGTAATCATACGCAGTAGGGAATAATATTCCCATCATTTAGGAAAATAAAATTACTGTTTATGGTTATATTAGAATTATATATATTCATTTCTATCTTTTATCAATAGGTATTCATTCAAAACAATAAATAAATGATTGTCTAACATTCCCCAAGAAGGGAAAGATTTCTTTTGATTCATTATTTATACACAATTCTACATTAAGTTTGATGTAACTTTAAACAATAATTGAATTTGTGTCATTGTAAAGATAATGGGTTGTGTTATGTTATGTTAAAAACGTCCCTAAAACTAATATAAAAAACATGTATCACGAGTTGAAGGTAGCCGTATAGGAAAGTGTTTTGCCACTTTTTCTTAATATGATGAGGGGCTGGAAGGCTAACTCTTGCAGCAATTCATTTAATAATCGGAAAGACATAAAATGGCGTAATAAATTATAGACTACATATTTCTTAATAAAAAAATATGTCTATTCTCTTTCAGTATTAATGAATAAGTTTAAACTAGAACTGAAGGTTTGGTTCAGTTTTTTATGAATTGGACAGTGAAGTTTACTTTCATTATAGTAACACATATAAAAAGACATCATTGGCCTAGCCCTATACCAAATTGTCTGTATCACATGGAAATATGTATTGTTTTAGATTTTTATTGTCCGATTTGGACTTATAACAGCCTAGAAATAGCATTGAAGAGTCTTACAGTGAAATGAATAAGCCCATACATTATTTATTCGTATTCTAATCAGAGCATCTGGGATGCTTCCCAGATGAAACACAGCAGCAAACTCACGAAATTGGCGCTAACCTTTACACAAGTGCAATTACCTGTCAGATATTTAGGTAACACCATCAGTTCATCCGTTCTGGTGAGTGCACTGTCTCGCCCAAAAACTGTTGTCTACACCTAAGTTTTAACAGCAGTTTTGATGAACTGACAGAAGAAATGACAGGTAAACTTGGGGGTGTTAGGGAGGATAAAGTAGGGGAGAGAGAGATAGTTTATCGAATGTCATTCAGAGTTTTTCAGGCATCTGGGTTGGTGAGCTATTATATATATATATATATATATAGGGATATATATAATATATATATATATAATACAGTCATATATATATATATGTCATTAGTTTTTCAAGCACTGGGTTGGTCAGCTAGTGTATATTCACATATACATATACAATATATATATAATATATATATACTGTGCACATATATATATATATATATATATATATATATATATATATATATATATATATATATAACTCCAATAAACCCTTATCGGATAAATAAGAAGACAGTCACTCTTACATTATTTCAACCTCTAATTCAGCCAAAAAGAATAACCACTGTGCACCTAACTCCAGTACCATCGGATACCTGTCAATCGCCGTATAAATTTATCTTACACCCACTGCAGCAAATCCTGTATGCAAGATCCCTCCATATAAGCACTTGTCTCTCCATCAAAGGGGTCATTTCTGTGCTTCCTGCTCTGTAAGTAAACAAATACTTCAAGACAATCTGGCCCATCCTTTATCCCATGCTAGTCTCTCCCACAGATCTTTACAGTACCTCGGAAATTTCTTAGTGTTTGTAAATTTCGACGTATGCTTCCAATACAATCTTTTGCTTCACATACTGTATGGTTACCCGTTTATCCCATAATGTCGCTATTGACAACTTAGTTCCAAAGTGCCCACACTTCCGTCCTTCTGAAATATGCACTAACTTTTATGACTTCCTCTTCCTTAGTATTATCACTTACTGTTGCCACTGTTCCCTTTAATATTCCGTTTATTATAATTAATTCCAGAATGTTTGAAACTATTACAGATTCTCCTTGTTATCGCCAATCAACACTACAACTTTGCAAAGATCGCCTACTCGAAATGACTTTCAAAGCCACGTCTTTTATCGGACTAACTAATAATCACCCACGACAAATTACGAGTAGCTACCACCTAATAACTCATCCCCCTCCTCCGTACTGGATCTCTAACAGTTCTGTTCTGTAGTTCCCAAGAACCACTTGTCTTGAGCAGTTTTTCTTTTCTCTCTCAAACATCGTCCACATACAAGCACTCGCTTCTGATATCTAAACAGACGCTAGGCTTCTACAGCAAATCATAAACAGGTCTTTTTCTTCTTTTGCCTTAATTCATTTACCTGTTACAAAGGGAAGCGGGATTTCACCTGATCCATCTGCGTCACTACTTAATGCACACTCTCCACCAAATGACAGCAGTTCATTTGTGACACAAAAAAACTCGAGAACTTTGCTGTTTTTACTTTAATTTTTTCTACGTCAATCTGACATCCTCAACACTCACTTCAATAACAGACTGAAACTTACATCAATCCCCCAGTTCTTCTTACTTTAATTTCTACCACAATTCTGCATTTTGCGTTCAAAAACCCTTCAAAGAACTGACCCAGCTTTACACGAATTAACGCTCTCCCGTCGGCTTCTTTCCATCTGTTTCCTATACGCGCTAACAGCCACTTCTCATTAACCTTCCTTTGTGCATTTACTTACCCCCAATTAATAAATTTAAAAAAAGGCTTATCTTCTACTTTTCTTCACCTAGGATCCCATTAGTTTCCCATTTTTACCCTTCTGTGGCTTCCCATTTCTTTCCCTTGTGTTCCCCTACAATATATGATCTCTGCCTGATTCATTAACTGTAATCCAAGCAATCTCTTTTCAGCTTTCAACTTTCAAGAAACGGCTTATTTAATCCATATATATATATATATATATATATATATATATATATATATATATATATATATATATATATATATATAAAACAAGTATATAATATATATATATATGTATAAATATATAATGTATATATACAGATATGGATACAATATACAAAATAACGAAAATATAACAGAATGTAATAATACCACAAATATATAACAACTCTAAAATTTTGATAATGCAACAAGATTAAAACCTGGTAATCATCAAAATAATTGTAAAATAAAAATACTGAAAGTATGAAAAGAGAACGAAATACCAAAAAAAAGAGAGAAAGAACGCAGTTTTGTTTCAAAAAGTACGACAGAGAAAAAGCAGATCAAATTGCCCCCTTCCTTCCCCTCCCTCCCCCCCCCCTTCCCCTTCCACCAGCCTACGGACCTCCTCATCTCCTCGAGAACACTTTTTCAGCAAAGCATGAATCAGTGAAAATTTACAAGCCACTTTCTCACTTTTATTTCCACCCCTGCCATTCTTCTATAACAAGTAAATTTGCAAGAAATATTGCCGCGAGTAAGAATTCTAAGACAAAAGGAGAAAAACATACAGCAGCTTACCGCGTGTCTTTTAACTTTTCAAAATAAATATGAGTATCCGTGAAAATATTCCTTCAATAATTATAGCATAGAATGTGAGATTAACATTACAGTAATACTAGAAAAAATGAAGTCATCTAGGAAAAATGGAAAAGTTTCATAAAGTACGAGATTTTTATATCAAATAACCTAGTCATTATTAAACTGTAGGAAAACAGTCTAGAGAAAAACTGAAGCCATATGAAATTCGTATTTACAATTGCACATAAACTCATAATAATTGAGCTTAAAGTAGCCACAAATAAAAGTCAACGACAAAGAATTTAAGTTTTTCTATTTGCTTTAAATACTAAGCCAACCATAGCCATATCACTTTATCTATATATACTGTGTATATATATATATATATATATATATATATATATATATATATATATATATATATATATATATATATATATATTTTTACATTGATATAAATGTTATAGTCTTCCATTTTTCTGAACAAGTGTTTTCTTGACCCCAGCCGAAACTATGTTGAATGGTAATGGCAGGCCAGGTTGCAAAATGGTAATGGTAGCATTGTACTACTTGATAAAAAATAATTATGGATCAAAAGAAAATACCTTCTAATCCAGGACTTTAGGGGCTCAGCATACACTGAAGGGAAAATTTAAAAATTCTAGACATTCGTTATTTTCTTAACAAGAGTGAGGAACTAATATCCAGAAATTTATAAAAAAATAAATAATTATGGATCAGAATTTTGATTATTTACCTCCCTCCCTGTCCTCGAAAATTTCTAATCATTTTTTGAATACCCTAGAGGTCGTGATAATAAAAATGAGAACCTACAGTCGCAAACATCGTAAAGTTGGTATTTAAAAAATGAAGCTGAAGACACTGTACTGGAAATGGAACAGTTTTGAATCAGCCTGTATGAACATTTGGTTTGTGAAGGAAGATCGTCATTCATTAACTACGAGAGTGGTGGACTACATACAGAAAGAATGGATTACCTTATGGTTAGGAAGGGAAACAGAAGAATTGTTTCAAACTGAAAGGTAATACTTGGTGATGCATTTGAGAAACAGCATAGGTTGCTGGTGAATGATATTAAAATAAGACGCAGAAAACCCCAAAACAGGTAGAAGAGTCCAAGAATTAAAATATAGGATTTTAAAGGAAAACGGTGCGAGTAACTTGGGAGGTATGCGAGAGAAAGACATCATGTAGGAATAACTCTAAGAGAGGAAGGAGTTAACAGAGCATACAATGTTTGTACTGATACGAAAACATGTGTAAAACGTGCAAAGGAAGCAGCTGGGCAAACGAGTGGCCACGGGGCGTCAAAAGGCGACAAAAGTGGTGGTGGAATGGAGAGGCACAAGGTTCAGTTAGGCGGAAGTCTATGGCTTTCGAGGATTGGAAGGTGAGACACGCGGAAGGTGCCCAGGGACGATGTACTGAGGAGGGAGGGAGGGGGAACCAAGAAGATATTGGTATAGCCCACTGGAACAGCTACAGAGGAGTCAAATAAAAGATTAAAAACAAATGAAGGTGAAAAGGATATCTACATATTATTAAATGCAAGAAAAAGGCAAAGAAAAGGTCTGGGTCACTGGGATGTCATCAAAGCTGGATAAGGAAATATCTTGCTGAAGGAGGATGATGACAAAACGAAGATGTTCAAATTGTTATAAAGATCTTGTAAACAAAGGAAATGAAGGAAAAAATGTGGTGGAGGCGGGACACCAGGTCCATCAGGGGTGAAAATTAAAATTCTGAAGGTACTTGGTGTCAAGGGGGATGAATGGATACTGGAACTGTTAAGGCCAATCTGGGAAGTAATACCAAGTGACTGGGAAGGCATTCTGATGGTAAATGTGTTTGAACAAAAGGACGTTATTACAAAGTGTGGTAATTAACAGGAATCAAACTAACAGAACATTTCCTGAAGGTTTTATAAAGACAACTGGATAAGAGATTGTGGGAGATTACGTAGGCTGGTAAACAGCACTATGGATTCTTATTGGGAGAGGTATAGTTGACACTGTCAATTTTAACAGGACCGCCACAGGAGAAGAGGCTGGAAGGTAATCAGAAGCTCTAATGTGCATTTACAGACTTACAGAAGGCATCTGTAGAAGGTAGTTAGTGTTTTGGTTTTTAAGATAGGGGAAAGTGCCAGAAAAGTTGGTTAGGTTAGATGAACTGGTATATAAGAGAACAACAGCAGCTTATAGCAAAACAGAAATGTTTGAAGTTTGATTTGGTTTACATCAAGTATCAGTACTTAACCCATTTCTGTTTGTACTGGTTATGGATGTACTGAGTGAAGGGATTGGGAATGAAAATCTATGGGAATTATTATATGTAGATGATCTGTTGATTACTTAAGAAACTGAAGACATTGCAAAGAAGGGTACAAGAGCACCAGTAATCTCCTGAATTGGGTGGTATGAAGGTTAATGTAGGTAAAACTGAGGGATGAACAGGCCATTCATACAGAACACAAGTCCTAGATTTAAAACAGGAAGAGAATTTCTAATTCCTAAGATTTATTTTACGCCAGGATGGAGGGTAAGAAGTTGAGGCTGAACGCATAATAAAAACAGCTTGGATGAAATGGAGGGATGTGGCAGGGGTAGTGTGTGACAACACAATTCCAAATAAACAGAAAATAATGATCTGTTACACTGTAATCAGACCAGTGATGATGTATGGTACAGAAACATGGGCATTAAAAAGAAAGGATGAACAGAAGCTGGAGGAAACAGTAATAAGGATGCCAAGGTTGATTTTGGGTTGCTGTGAAAATTAAGAAATTTTAGCAACACTTATTAATTGATAAACGAGACACTGCATATAGTTAGGATGAGTGATGAGGTAAGATTGGAGAGGGCTTGAGTGGAACCTGTTAGGGGTAGAAGGTCATGAGGGACGCAAGGGATTAGATGGAATCATAAAGTGGAAGGGGACTTGGAGAATAAGGATTCAGTGCAAGAAGATGCTTTTGATAGGAACAGCTGGAGAGACAAATGACCCCCTTAACAACGGGATGGTTTAAAGGCCATAAACCCGAGACTCACTTATCATACATTTCTTGATATTGTCAAATCGAATAAATTGTTTATAGCTAATTTAGCCTATATGATGTTCATGAAATTTATTTAGAAAATGAAACCACACTGCACGAAGAAGTGTGCCAAACCTGACGTACAGCAAGTACAGAGACAAATACATTTTTAGGGAACTTGAACAAAAGAAATCAGATGCAGTTATTGAAACCTAATCATCATTCATCATCCACAAGATGCCAGTTTCAGCAATCTTTCCTGAGCAACAAGAGTCTAATGAAGTACTGCATTAGCACTTCGTCCCTCTTCATCCAACCCTAATCAGTAGCAGGAAGGGAGTGACCTATAACTTGCTCAGTAGCAGGGTAAATTTTACAAGAATGTCGTCTGAAGGAAGATGATGTAAGTGACTTAGATCCTAACTAGAAATGATAGAAGGATCAGTTTATCATGGCTGTTATGGCGCAGATAACACAACTTGTCCACAGTGGTGTCCCATTTTGTCTGAAATGTTTTCTATGAAATGTTTAATTATTTAGGCCCGTTGGCTTGACCCTCAGAATACATTCATATACTAGTGTCTTCACTAGGTTGAAGAACGCAGAAATTGTGTCCAAGCCAGTAAAAAAATATAAGAAT
>NC_089792.1:23801357-23836357 GCF_040412425.1 Macrobrachium rosenbergii
AAATGTGTATACCAAAACGTAGTTACATGACCTCTTGAACATCCCCAGTAACCGCACAAAAACAAACAATATTATTCAAGGATAAAAGAAAAAGCCTGAAATCCCTCTTTAAAATCTCTAATCCATTTTGATCCATCGTTTTCCAGCTTTGCCGATTCTGATTAAAAAGATTGCTTTAACTGTCAGGGAGAGGCCATTCTTTGGTTTACTTCCTACCAATAAAAAAACATATCACAATACTGAATAACAAAATAATCCACATGCAGTATTCATATGAGTGCAAACACATTTTGTAGAGACAACAAATATTCTCAACATACTCTATGTTAATTTATACATCAAGTTAGGTATCATAAGGGTTCCACAAGCCTATTCAAAGACTCGAGAGACGGACACGAAGACTACAAAGGACGCTCATGACATTGATGTGATAACGTTGTAAGAAACGACTGTGGCTATTCCATTCTTGAATTAATGAGTAATTACAAATGGAATCAGAACCATCCCGTCAGACTTATAGCTAATTTCCACTACAATCCATAACCAATCTGATGCCTGCATGTTGGTGATTCCATCTTCATTGCTTAAAGAGGTGATGTAGTGAGCAGAAAACCAGAACAGTCTCAAAGGAACTATGTGAAATAATTATAGAAATAATTATGCATGGAAATTTCCTGACTCAACTGCACTTGAAACACTCCTTTCACGTTGGATCAGCACGGGCTCTTGTTCTGAAGCAGCCTGCTAGTGATGATGTCTTTTTGGAACTGATGAAGACCCATCTTGTTTTTAGGCAATACTGTTTTTATGCTGTCCCAGGAAACGGACTCATTTAATTTTTTTTTTTTTTTGTACTTGTGGGAACGTGGCGACGCAGTGACATAGGTGAAGACTGAGAAACTTTCGTTATCCCACCACAGTCCCGCTGTGTTTTCAATTTCTTAACTAGCTATCAAAGACAATTAAAGGTTAAAGGTCAAAGAATGGGAGTAAATGGAAATCACGAGCAATGAAAATATAAATCCGTGCAGGTCGGAGTTATAACATAGTATGAAGTTGACTTTAACTTTCAAGTACTTGACTTGATATCACCGAATTTTTAATGTGATCTCACAACGGCTTCTAATGATGGCGACAAAGGACATGGGAGTCATGTTAATCATTCAAGCTACAGAAAATACCAAGGAAAAAAAAACACTTGACGAAAGTAATTCTTAAAAGAAACAGCTAGGACGATGCTACAGCTGTAAATATCTCAATAAAAACTTTCTCTGTAACAAAATCTTTTGCTGAAGTTACTACTGAAGATTATAATTGTAGTTTCTCATCAACATATAATTTCGTAAAATGAGACAGATATCTTAAGTCTGAATATTCTACTCTGAATTTGAACTTAAGCAGCCTTACTTAAAAACAACTCCTTTAAATTCATCAGATTTAGCAATTTCTGTGGAATAACTATTGATGCAAAGAACTCCCTTCTGAAATGATTTGGTGGAGAACGTTTCGGGAAATTTTAGAATTATCCAGTTAAATATATGAAGATATTAATTAAAACTCGTCAACTGTACTAAAGGTTCTTTTCAGCAACATTCGGTTCCAGGTGCACTGCTTTCTGTCTCATACTTTTCATCCGTCCCCTTTGGTCTCTCCTTACTTAGCTGTCCGACTTCTTTAAACTGATGATGCAAGGCACCTTTGCACTGAGGAAGGTGAGACAGTCTTCAACAATATCCGGACTAGAAAATGACGAATTTTTAGCGGTAAGTTTAAAGCTAAATCAATATACTGGAAGACTTGTTCATAAAATATCACGAATCACTTTCTTATTTGTTTGTAAAAATTTGTATGAAATAACACTTTCATACAAACTTAGGCACACGTTTACTTGGAAAGCTTAATTTTATGCATGGTGTAATTGAGGACTTATGGCTAGAATCAGATACCAGATATGAAATTCCAGAGTCGTTCAAAAAGGGAGATCCGTTTAACAAAATAAATTACGGATGAAATAAGATGTTGGCGATAAATCTGAAGAAAGACCGTCAGTTTCACAGTTGAACAAACACCGAGAGAGAGAGAGAGAGAGAGAGAGAGAGAGAGAGAGAGAGAGAGAGAGAGAGAGAGAGAGAGAGGTACTTTCTAATAAAACATTCGACAAGAGGAACAGCGAAGATTCCTATTTGAACATTCAAGCTACAATACTTATTTCCCAAGTGCAAAAATGATAGAATCAACAATGTTTTTTATACTAGTGTTTGCCTAAAATGGTTTTATTAATAGCAAGAGCCCCAGTAAAAAATATTCTCGTATATGCTACAATCATCAAAACCACAAGATATACACTGCCACAAAACTCAGTTATATGCAAAAACTACCTGGAGAAAAATGACTAGGAAAAGCGTTCAGCACTCCTCCAGTTCATATTTTCCTTCACTGATTGGAGCATCTGAGCTGTGGCTATCTAGGACGCCACATTTAGCTACCTTAAAATAAGCCACGGGTTCCCACTTACCCATTTACGCACCATTTTCAAACCCTGGACTGTTCCATTAGATCTTTTTCGTGGACTTTCATAATCTTGTGTTTTATTTCATTTGTTTTCCACCACACTCAGGAAGCACGTTTCTTTCTAATCTGTCAATTCACTATTTCTATTTGTTATTAATATTATAACTCATTTATTACTTGTTTAGGTTCTACACCGCACTCAGCTTTTTTTTTCACATATAGGTATTCTCCTCTGTGGAAATATGCTATGCAACATCATGACCATTAGTCATGTTCCATAATAATAATAATAATAATAATAATAATAATAATAATGAGGATTATTTGGCATTTAACTTGTTACATGCTTACAAACCTAACAAATCAACAAACTACTACTACAAAAATGCCAGTCGTTTGAAGAAAATTATAGCTGGGTGACAGCGTTTCCTGTAGGAAAACTAAACAGAATCTATGGTAAGTCGCGATTTGATTTTTGATTTTTGTGAAATTTAGGCTGTCAAGCCAAGCACTGGAGCACCTTCGGCCATTCGGCGCTTAAGACCACGCAAAGAGGGAGGTAATACTGTTGAACAGCAAGATAAAAGATCCAGATGGTGCATGAGATGAAATGCAAAGGTCTAAAGGTGGATCTGGGAGAAAACCACACAGCTGCATTAAGACATAACAGAGAGGCTGGACAGGAAGACTGAAGAAAGGAAGTGGGAACTGAGGTCAAGTAAAAGGCTAGGATGTGGGTGCAGCTAGGGATGGAAGGGACGCTGGAAAAGTGAACTCGGTCAAAATTTGCCAGTTTCAGTTATCTCCCTACGATATTTATCATATACAATACAAATTAACTTCTTCTTCTTTTAACGTGCTTTTATTTCCATTTTTGTATGGGGTCAGATGCCTTCTTTTGAAGGACTTTTGATTTGGCTTTGGGGTAGACCTGTGGTCTCGATCGGCTGCCCTGCCTGACATGTTTCATGTATCATACCCGACCAACGCCCTTTCTTCCCAGCAGCGAGAAAAGGTATGGCGAGAGTTCGAGACGTGTGAGATGTTTGTTATGTTTTTAGAAGGTGTTGTAGTGGCTTTGTTTTGTGTGTGTATTTAGTAACATCCATTTGCTTTTTACAAACCTATCCGTTGATTACATGTATAAATGTCACACGGATAGCAAAGTGTCTGCCTCTCTGATCAGTCGGCTGCGGGTTTTGAACCCACGCCACAGACCTCTACGAAGTCCGAAGCTGCTGCTGTAACCGACTGAGCCATCGAGGCTCTATACAATACAATACAAATTAACATTAGTATTTAATGTCAGAGCTTCCAAGCTATAAACATAAATGGTAAAATACAATGAAACGAATCACTCGAAATTATTACGGGTTCTTCCTTTTACTATAATAACAAAACATTGAAATGGTACCAAAGGACCTCCTAGCTGGGTTGCCCTAGCTCCCTCTGGGAATGCATCTCTGGGGTAGTGACTGAAGGCCCTTTACAAGGGATGCCTTTCCCAGGAAGCACTGGTCTCCACCCCTGTAGTGAGACCCTCCTACAGGAACATTCCCCGTTTCAGCAAAAGCCTGCCATCCTTCCAGGACGGTAGCTTCAGAGAAGGGTCTCCTTCCAGGTGTGACCTGCCTCCCTTTGGGAGGGTGTCCCTAAGGTAGGCGCATGACACACTCCTCAAGGGATCCCTTTCCTAGGAAGTTTTGGCCCTAACCCAGGTGGTGTGGGTCTTCTGCAATGAGGCCGCATCCCTCCCTGGTACCTGGCTTGGCAGGAGACCTGCCTCCTCCCTGGGAGAGCAGCCCTGGAGAAGAGCATCCCCTCTTAGGATGACCTGGTTTCCTCTGGGAAAGTATCCCAATGGGAGAGGCTAGAGATCCTCCTCAAGGATCCCTTCCCTAGGAAACCACGGCCCCACCCTTATGGTGGGGGCCTTCTCCGGGTATGCTTCCCGGCCTGGCAGAAACCCTGCCTTCCTTTTGGGAACGTAGACCCTGGAGGATCATCCTGACGGAAGTAACCTAGCTTCTGCTAGGGAGGCATCCATGAAGGAGGACAGGGAGAATCCCCCTCAAGGGATGCCTTCCCTTGAAAGTCTTGACCTTCACCCTATGGTGAGGTTCTTCTCCGGGTGTGCTTCCTGGCTTGGCAGAAACACTGCCTCCTGCCCTGAAAGGCATCCCGGAGGAGGGCTTTATTGCCAGGGAGTTTCCTGGCCCCCTCTGGCATGGTATCCTGGGGAGGGTCTCCCGACCAGCCCGAATTATGTTTAGACTGCTACATGGCCTCCAGAGTCAAACTTCCAGATATTAAGTCCCTAAAAGAATCAATCAAAATGAATCTGCACCTTCAAAAAAGGCTCCGGCGTTCCTGAATCCTGCATAGTGCTAGGATTCTAAGCATCTGACTACTCCAATTTTCCACCAGGAAAAGTCTCACAACAATATGAACAACTGACGGATTGAGATTCAGAGAGAGAGAGAGAGAGAGAGAGAGAGAGAGAGAGAGAGAGAGAGAATATTCTTTATTAAGGTGTTCGAAATGTGTTTCTTTGAAGCGTTTCGGGGTAACCAATGAGTTCTCCGAAATCTAAACTATAAACTGAAAAGCCTCCGCCTGTTTATGGTAATAAAGACCGGGTTTTCGTATTACTTACACTTCTCCATAGGATGAAGCACACACGTTATAAATTTTACAAGTTTTACACAGAAAAGCAAAATCTTAGTCTACGAAGACCCAAAGAAATCCTTTTAAGTCTTCGGAGATCCTGAATTTTACAGGTGATATTCCGGCGTAAAATTTTAGTCAGTCTGAAGTGTTTTTCACTATGACATGCATAGGTAGTATATAACTCTGTGAAGCTGACTCATAATTGTTGTTGTCAGGCATACTTGATGCGTTATTTGTATTATTGTTATGTATCTTGATTTAAGGTCCCGATAAATTGTAATTTATGTCATAATTCTTTGTAATCTACAGAAATGATCTGTGGATTCCAAGAGGGTTTCTTCAAATGCTTCAACTGTTTCGTTGAATCTGGAGATTTTGCAAACAACGTTGGGCGTATATACACTAGGAGTCATTAAAATTAAACTGAAGTTCTATACTTATATTTATTCCGCAAACACGCTCTCTCTCTCTCTCTCTCTCTCTCAAACACACACTCTATATATACACACATATTTATATATTACATATATATATGCTATATATATATATATATATATATATATATATATATATATATATATATATATATATATATACATATATATATATATATATATATATATATATATATATATATATATATATATATATATATGTATATATTATTCAAATAAAGTGACCACTACCAGAATTGTAACGTTTTCCATTGTCTGGAACAGGCTCCTTTAAATAGCTGTCTAATTAAATCAACAAGGTGATAGTTTTATAAACCTGAATAGCAGATGAATATGTGGAACGGATGTAATAAACGATGAACCTGCTGTGTGATACCTGTTGTGTTCAACACGTATAAATGAACTAACAAACTACAGACAAGAAAACAGACTCTTACTGTACATGTTGTTTCTAATGTAACGAAGAACGCTACAAACTCTTACAGAAATAGAACTCGTGCTGTTACATCAATACAGGGTTACGCAGGAAACTCTCACACAAAAAAATGAAACGGTAGCTGAAGAGGCGCTCATTCTGCTCTCTAATTAGTTAGGAATTTTATTAAATATTTATTTATTTACTTTTTCCATAATTTCTGATTACTGCTGGAAGTAAGGATCCAGTCTTTTTGACATTTTGATGCCGAAGGCAGCTCGAGTTATTATTTGCCTTTTCATTTTTTATTTACATCTAAGCACTTCTTCGACTGGCATTTCTCTAATTTTTTCAACTTACTGTTGATTTGTGATATGAAGATTTGTTCTGTGGAATTCAATCTTAGATCCTCTATTTGTTAGCTATTACAAGCTAATACCATATTTGAATATAAATCTTATTTGAAAACTATCATATAAATCCCGTCTCTTTTTTACCAGTTATTATATATATATATATATATATATATATATATATATATATATATATATATATATATATATATATATATATATATAATACATATACATACACACACATACATATGAGTGTTTTTGTTTACCAATATTATGTTGGATGATTCCTTAAAAAACTACTAGATTTTCTGAAAGCTCGAATGTACAATATCAAGTTATTTTAAAGAAAATTCCTGGCTGTGCCCTTGAACTCTACTGGTGGGACTAAAGTTACTGTTAACCAATTTCTTCGCCTTCATATGATGTCAAAGCAGTAATTGAAAACATTCGAGTCAAATCCACCACTGTACAACTGTAACGTTGTCCATAGTCTGGAACAGGCTCCTTTATCTCGCTGTCTAATAAAATCATGTTTATATTTTCGGATTACTGCCTTTTTTACATGTATATATACATATACCTCACATATATTAAGCCACAAACATCGTTTAATATTTAATTCACTACGCCTCGGGAAAAACTTACACCAAGGAGACTTATAAATGGTAAGTGCTTCGTAACCACTGGGATTCGAACCGCTGCCTGGTTTAGAAACAACAATGTACTGAGCCATCAGTGGTTAAAACTCACGGTACATCGTTGTTTTTAAACCAGACAACCATACGATTTTTGATTGTCATGAAGCACCTATCAATGCCCCTGGAGTGAGACTTATTTGTGAATATGAAAATTTCATCTTTATATTTTGATGACAAAAAATTCATATATATACATATATATATGCATATATATACACACAAACATTATATATATATATATATATATATATAATATATATATATATAGACTATATATATTATATATATATATATATATATATATATATATATATATATATACATACATATACTCACTTTTCAGAAATATATGAATGCTGTAAACTGTTTAAACCACTTAAACCTTTGTCTTTGAGTTGCAAGAAGACAGCTTAACTGACACAACCCCGAGAAAACTTTTCACCTGTTCAGAAGTCTGTGCCAATAAGGTGCCTATCAGTTTTATATAGAAATAGGTATTATCACCAGATTCGATAGAATGTAGGAAAAATGTCGTTTGGTCGTGGATATACAGGGTAAATTAACTGTTTAGTTCAAGAACACATCAAAAACGTTTTTGTTTGCATTATAACTAAGAACTTGATTCTTTTAAATAATTTGCTTTACCTAAAAATTGTGTCCTATGGAAAACTGAATCTTCTCAATTAAATGCCCATTTTCATTGAAGCCGTTGCTTGATACAATTAAATATAGTTTTACAAACAGATAGACAGATAAAAATTAGTTGGAAGCTCAAATTAATGAATACATATCCAAGTACAATATGAAAAACTGCAACAAGCATGCAACACCAAAACAGATGTAATGAAGTGTGGATGATCAACTAATATCAAACTACAAAATTGCAAAATGAATATATTTCAAACAGACGTCATAAGATATACATTATGCCGTACCCTGGAGACAACACAGTCAAAAATGTGAGAGAGAGAGAGAGAGAGAGAGAGAGAGAGAGAGAGAGAGAGAGAGAGAGAGAGAGAGAGAGAGAGAGAGGAATTCTAAGTTCACGTTTTTCCCCATTTCAATTGCCTCCCCCTCTAAGAAAAACACTTACAGTGCTGTGTACGTGAACAACTGTGTAGCAAAAAGTAGAAAATAATTATAAAAATAAGATCATGACAAGCTATTAGACCGCATTTGGTACTATCACGCTATAATATATTGCATCACTTTACGAAATATATCGTTTGGATTGTATTTATTTTTTCTATTCCATATATTAGTTAGAGAAAAAATGTTGGCAATGTGATAATTAGAATCCATTAAACCAAGTTATAAATAACTCTGCAAGAAAATTCCTCGTTTTATGCAGGTTTCTGAGCATTTTCCCGAATCATTATGAAATGTTTGTATATGTTTATATATGAATAGACCTACCAACCACGTTATAAGAGTACCATCTGTATAAAGAGCTTTCTGTTAAAAGAATTTTATAGTTGGTAGAGCCTCACATACCTGATGCTATCAGATTTTCATCTGTTTAAAAATCTTTCTGTTAAAAGAAAGAATGTTACATATTATACTATACTATATTATATTATATTATATATTATATTATAACCTCCTTAATTACAGTATATACAGTTTTCTTGACTGAAGGCGGTAAAATGCATTGAAGTACTGTATGAGGTTCTGTTGGCACTCCTGTAACGCCTATTAATTTACATCTTATCTGGCTAGCATTGAGCGTGTTTGCAGAAGATCTTGAGATTCCAAATCATTATTTCGCAGGAGGCAATTACTGACAGCATTTCAACATTCCACATGTGAAAAGACGATTCAAAATCACAAGACCTTTTGCAATAACTCTCAATGTAAGCACCAGAAGATGTACATTGATAGGCGGTAAACAATATTTCATAAGAGAAAAGCAAAAAAAAAATCATATTCGGGTAAATAATAAATGAGAAAGTTAAACAGGAGAAATAATAACAATAAAAAACCCCGACAAATCAACTGGTGGAAGGAGTCACTTTTCAAAAATGTGAAAGATCATTATATTATCGTGTATTCCAAACATATCACCACAATCAACATCACAATACGTGATATTAATACAACAATGCGATGTGATAATAATAATAATAATAATAATAATAATAATAATAATAATAATAATAATAATAATAATAATAATAAACTACCTTATTCCGTTACACTAAATATTCAGGAAAGGAAAGGAAACCTCCACGAAAGTGTTCCATTTAAAGGGAAGAAACAAGACTATAAAAAATGATCATGAAGAATTTAAACAAATAAATTAATAATAAAGTAACAAACAGTAGCTCAAAGAAAAAAGAGAACGCCAATGCTACAAAACAAGAGTGGCAACAGCTAAAGATATATTGATAAAATGTCCTATTAAGTCAGTTCAAGAGCTTCCGTCTTGGAGACGGATGTGATGAAGCAATAGCCCCAAAGAACAAATAAATGATGCTGACATTCCGAAGTATCTGTGGGAGGGAGTCTCACACATATCGATTCCGTCAATGCTTTACTGTCTGCATTTGAAATCATATAGGAAACTTCGTTCTTCTTCACGATCCAAAAGGTTTACCAGAAGAAACAAAGGTTTACAGCATCAGCCATATGATTCCATATTCTCATAATGAGTTATTATTATTATTATTATTATTATTATTATTATTATTATTATTATTATTATTATTAAGGCAACTGAATAATACACATGTACATATAAATGCTAATTTACACCTGTTAACGATTTTCATATAGAGGGATTTTACTGATGTTTTGAGTTTGCTTTAGTGATAAAAGTACGGAATACGGACGTTATTTTTACCGTATTACTTCAGTGATTGTTAATCCTTGCAAACGGTCAGGTAGAAATATGAAGGATGTCTCATTTAATGACCTACCATTTTGCGCCTTCAAATTATTAGAAAAGTGACCAAGAATATCACCAATAAATTAGAAATACTCAACTGCGTTTTTCTGAAAATGAATGGCGCAAAAACAGAAACTATTTCATTTTTTTCTCCATAAGACCATTATTATTCAAGCTTAAATCTCTTACGGAGAGTTAGGCAATAAGTCCCTGTTACGTAATATAAAAAAAAACACTACACAGAGCATATTAAATATTCAAGCACATGCATCGTTTGGCTTTGATCACTTCTTTGCCTTTCCGGTAGGTTCATCATTCTATGCCAGTGCAATTAGGCTGCAAATTTATCAAGGATTAAATGCATATTGAAGGGACGAACCGGCAATGTAACCGGGGGTGGGAGGTCCCGAGGAGGAGCCCCTCACTATCACACGAAATGCACATCCTCCAAATTTATTATTGAAAGCTTTATACCTCCCGTATTTTACTATAAAAGGGTCTTTTATGAATAGCAAACGTTACTTAGATTACTTTCTCAACTGTATGATGTAAGGAAAGTAATGAACCGTTTGCTTACTGCCTTCTGTAAAGGGTCAGCGCACTATTTATTTCATCACAGTTAACTTACTTCTCTTAACATACCCAGGCACTAACAAGCCCTGTCAAGAATGAGGAAGTTTTTACATTTTCTTGGGCTGACATATAAGAGCATATGCCCCGAGGCTATTCCATTTTATGGTTTCGGACATTAATACCAACTGTTCAAAATTCCGCATTCAATCAATGTTCACTTGTTCTGGAACATCGCAGTTCTAGGCTAAAACGTCAGTGGATCTAAATAGTAGTAAATAATTCCAAAAACAAGATGGCGCATAGCAGACATTGAGCATTTGATATTACCAATCGCGTTTCAGATCATGGTTACTGTGCATATAGATTTGTCACTTAGATTTCTGTTACTCGAGAGATTACTCCAACTGAATAGAAGGCCTGGCATCAATTGTAATACAATTAATATCATTTAAACTCTTCGTAATGTGTATGTTGAAAAGTTTCTTTTCTCCTTGAAAAGTTTATTTTTGGCAAACAGAAAGCGATAACAAAAAAATAAGATGGAACCATAGGCCTCATACCAAAACTTTGCCCTTCTGCATATGAGCAGCTCATAATTTCTAAGGAAACATCAATGTTATTTTCACAATACAATTATACTTTACGGTATATGAGAACCTAAGTCGACTAACATCCTGGGATACCTTTTATTTGCACAGGTTCCCCTAAAATTATCTGGAGAAAATGGAAACTTACTCATAAGAGAAAATGGGTATATTTTGTTATGAAAGAAAACGGGTTCAATTGATAAGGATGCCACACCCAACACATAACAACAAGGGAAGAATTCTAAGAAAATGCTTCACAATCATTGTTTTAGAAATGCAATAGTTATTGTAGGTACTTTACTTCACTTTCCTCCTCTATGCATATGCACACTAGAGAGAGAGAGAGAGAGAGAGAGAGAGAGAGAGAGAGAGAGAGAGAGAGAGAGAGAGAGAGAGAATTATCAATGTAAACATTATTTTGAGAAGAAAAACATATCTAAATAGATATCTCGTCTTCCATCTAATCACATTCCATGCATGGGAGATGCAGTTTCCAATCATAATTCAAAGCTGTAACACTGTACACAGTGTTTTCATGTCTAGTTATTTGTTCATTACATGTCCTGCTTCGCTACCGACAATGGCTTTCGAAATTTATAATTTCTCACAGGAAAAGCCCTAGAGGAGCTTTCGTACTTAAGTACTGGTTTAATTTTTTTTCATTCTACACTCTCTTTTCAATTCCAGAGGGCGTATTATACACCTGATTTTTCCTTTGATTTCTTCACGATTTTCAGATATAGATAAGAATGGTTTTATATTTCATTTTTCAATCGCGACTCTTAATGTCATGATATCTAAATTATTTTTTTCTGTCCAGCAGATGTCTTTAAACAATGTGGTCGTACTTTTTTCTCCGTTTTCAAGTACCAGTTTCGTTAATGGTTTGTATTCTTACCTACACTGCAATAATGCTTAATTACTGAGGTTTTGAGGTTAATACAACATTTTTCAACATGCCCTACATAATTTGTTTATAATTCACTTTTAAATATGATCCACATATGTTACATGAAGAACTCACAACTAGAAGTTACATTTTACCTGATTATTTGGGCTAAATTAATAATTTGAAAAATTCTGTTGGTCAAGTTTGTTGGCAACAAACTCGTCTATCTAGAAGAGATAAACAGGAAGGTTTCAAATATATCTTAAGAGTTTGTGCTGAAAAGACTAAAACATGTTGTTCAGAGCTTTGAACTCATAAAAAATTAAAAAATTCAAGTATTACTTCGGGGGAAAAAAGGAAATCTCGCTAAAGGCCGCCACTAACGTTCAGTTATACCTGCGCAGGCCTTCCTGCAAAGTCGTCCCGGGCAGGCACGCCTGAACGTTAATGTGAACAACCAGCACAGTTTTTTCTGCTCGGGCACGCCACCTGAGCAAGTAGCTCATCTCACGTTAGTGCGGGGAGGCCACTTATTTGCTCAGTTCTCTTCCCGTCCTTAGTAGGAGAGGTCGTTCAAGTCAGAAACTGAGAGTGATGAGCTTTATTCAATTTAAAAGTATTCATAAGTAATTAATGATTTGTCGGATTTATTCAATTTTTAAAAATTGAAGCGGATGTCAGATTAATACATAGTTAGAACTTTGCAATTTTCCGCAGGAAAAATAATTGTATATAATGAAAAGTGGCAGCATCATTCATGAATATCTTGAAGATCTCACTGAAATCTATAAGAATGAGCCTCGTCTTGGGCAAATCAAATCCAAAGACTACCATAACAGATGAAAAAAGAAACAAGCTGCATATTTTAAATTCGCCGAAAAACTAAAGGAGATTGATTCTGCTGCTAACAAAGACATTGTCCTCGTATGCCCAAGCATGTTTATTCATGGCTGAATTAGAATAAATATTCAATATAACGATGTAATGAAAAACATGAACAGGCCTATACGGGTTTATCTATGATTATGCATCATGTATGTAATTCATTTTCATCATAATCTTCAATACACTACTGGAACAAAGAAAGCAATAGTAGACTATGTTTATTCATTGTTAACAGCATATGTTAATAATGATTAACAGCCACTCCTTCACTGGACGTGTCTTTTAGGCGTTTAATATTTTTTTTGCTATCAGCAGGCCAATTATTGACAGAGCATCGTCTACTGACGCCATGGCTGTTCCAGAGAACTGAGTAAAAAAGCTGTATCGTTAGTGCTGAACGTATACCTGCACACGCCTGCCTATGGAGGCAGACCTGCGCAGGAATACCTTGGCGTTAGTGGCGGCCTTCAGCGCAGATCGTGTCAGAAATTACTTGACCCTGATTTTGCCTGCATACACGGTGGCAAAAATACGAAATCGAGAGGCGATGGAATTCCAGAAAACCAAAATCAAGCTCACAAAGAGGCCCATTATATAAAACAGGTCCTCCGGGCTTCTCTGGGAAATAACGGAGGGTCCCTGGTTACACCAGGGACCAAAGATTCACTCCGGAATCCCCGAAGAATAACCTCATTTAGTCAATCTGATTTTGACTTAGTCCTGGAAAATGACACACAATGCAGTTCCTGCTATCTAAAGCTGCACTGAAGACATGGAATCCATCCTGAAGCCTACTAAAAGTCTCAAGATTTGATTCTGTGTTTTCAAGGAGCACCTAAAATCAGGAACTGAGTTGGTGTCTTTTTCCAAAGTAACTCACATCAGTTTGATTAACAGTCTTGTCTCCAGGTATCCCGGAGAAAACCTTTGGTCCCTGGTGTTGCCAGGATCCTCTGGTGATCCCAAGAGAAGCCTAAAAGCATTGCTTGGTGGCAAAGATGACCAGTTCGCTGTCACGCTAGTTTCCACTCAAAAGTGAAGACTATCTGATGAGATTTTGTGAAAAATAAAAAACCTAAATAGGAAATTACCATACTAGAGTCAACATACTTCTGGTTACAAGTTACCGAAAAAAACCACTCATACTATATTCTCACCTATGAGGAGCCATCGGCTCACAACTGCACACTCAACTGATTACATATCCTCCAATATAAATAAAAGGTAGATTCGATTCGATTCCGCGCCCCTCACTAACCCCCAAAAATTTAATTTATAAAGAAACAACAACATCCTCCTATTTTAATGAGAGAGAGAGAGGAGAGAGAGAGAGAGAGAGAGAGAGAGAGAGAGAGAGAGAGAGAGAGAGAGAGAGAGAGAGAGAGAGAGAGAGAGAAGCTCGGCAATTTCTAAACTGGCAACCAATTTTGACACTGACACCTAATTTCGGGCTTGAAACCCCACAGCCAGCCAGACAGACAGACAAACAGACAGAGATAATGGGTCATTTAAAAAAATAGAAAAAAACATCCAGCCGCCCTCAAAAATAAAATTCACCCAAGTTTTGCCTCAATGGACTTGGATTCGAACGGTGTTAGCATTTTTGGAAGTAGTCCAATTTCACACATTGTAAGCCAATTTAAAAAGTGGAACCCAACAATAAGATTATTTAACATATATTTAACACATGCAAGAAAGTTATAAAAAATTTAATACCAAAATAAAAAAAAACCAATGCCCCATTTGAAAGGGGTGGTAGGCACATTGGCCAGAAAAGGCTGCCTTGTCTCTTCCAGGCTTCTACACGGACATGAGCATGCCCCCTTGGATAACCCGGATGCCTGGGTTAAACACTTAAACCCGCAAAGAGGCCCGCTTTATGAAACGGAGCCTTCGGGCTTCTCTGGGAAGCACCAGAGGGTTCATGGGAAAAACAGGGACCAATGATTCCCTCTGGAATCCCCAGAGGATAGCCTCTATGTTAATAAAATTGAAATAATTTAGTTTTGGGAAAGGGAACAAAACACGATTCCTGCTTTCTAAAGTTCCTTGAAGACACAGAATCCATCCTGGAGCCATGGATGGATTCCGTGTCTTCAAGGAGCTTAAGAAAGATGGAACAATATTTTGTGTCTTTTTCCAAGACTAAACCATTTCAATTTGATTAACAGAGGCTATCCCCCGGGGATTCCGGAGGGAATCATTGGTCCCAGGTGTTGCCGGGGACCTTCTGTGCTTCCCAGAGAAGCCCAAAAGCCCTGTTTTATAAAACAAGCCTCTTGGCGGGCTCAGGCTCCCAAATTATCTGAGGAGACATGCTTATGTCCTTCCTGCAGAAGCCTGGAGGAGACAGGATGCTCTTTTTTATCCATTGTGCCTTCCATGATTTCAAATAAGGTATTTGAAGGATGAACTCCTATATTTTTGTATGCATGTCATCTAATATTACCTTTTCTAATAACTTTCTCGCACATGTTGGAATTATTTTGAATGATTTTATTATTGCAAAAATTATTAATCTTACTTCTAAATATTATGTGGTGGTGGGTTGATTTCCATTCAAAGTATAAAACATGAATTCAACAGGAATTTGTACAACAGTCGAAGCTCTCCTTCATACGTAGACCGGTGAGAGGATTAGTTCACTGTCACCCTAGTTGTAATTCAAAAAGGTAGGGCGCTAGATAAAGGAATTTTATGAATAAAAACAACCTCCATAAGGAAATTACCCTATTCCATTCAACAACCGATTACCTGTTCTATTTTGGGGTTATAAATAACCAAAAATAATC
This sequence comes from Macrobrachium rosenbergii, assembly GCF_040412425.1. Classification (NCBI taxonomy): domain Eukaryota; kingdom Metazoa; phylum Arthropoda; class Malacostraca; order Decapoda; family Palaemonidae; genus Macrobrachium; species Macrobrachium rosenbergii. The sequence continues at coordinate 23,817,076 of NC_089792.1, forward strand.
AGCTATCTGGCGCCATCGGCTTACAACAGCACACAGCGTATTACACATTCTCCAGTTTACTTATCAGGGAGATTCGATTCAAATTCCGCGCCCCTTCCCCCGCACCAGAAAAAATTATAAACACTCACTGAAAGGAGCAACCAAACAACTAAAACTTATTTAACTGAAGGCCATGAAGTCTAATGTATTTAAAGACACATTAATGAGCTAGTTTATCGAATAATCATTCATACAGTTAAATCTTAGAAACGAATTCTCCCGCTATATAAACAAATTAGCATCAGTGGCATACCAGTCCTATAATGTAAGCGATGGCGCAACTGCTCGTGTTCGTGGCTAATTACTGACTCCAATCGATACAACTGACTGGCGAGATATCAAAAATTTATGTGCATGTCCAGAATTGACCTCATATTGTCTATAAATAAACTCACTAAAGTACGTTTGTGTGTCAACCGTACCAACTGAAGCTATCGTAACTGTGTATCAACCGTATCAGTAGAATTCTACTGTAGGGGTACGGGTCCGTACTAGTAGTCGAGCTGTTAAGGATACATTCTAGATAAACGGTCCTTGTCCTTTTTTCTTTCCTTTTCTTTTTTTGCTCGGCATAAGATGCCATGAATGCTGTAATTACCAATTGCAAAATTGTAGCATTAGGATTTTAGGTAATTTTTAAAGTACGGCAGAATAACGTTTCAGCTCTACAGTGAACATTACAGTAATGAATATGCTGGCGCGGCGTTTAGACATTTCTGCGGTAGGCAGACGTAAAATAGAATAACAATATGCGAGTTGGTATGACATCTATCTATCTATCTATCTATCTACCTATATATATATATATATATATATATATATATATATATATATATATATATATATATATATATATATATATATATATATATATATATATATATATATAAAAAAATTTTTGTTACATGCAACTTTTCATTATTTTATTCACAGGCTTCTAGCCTAGACTTTTCATTTCATCCTAATCCTTCGGGCCAGCCCTGTGAGAGCTGATGGTCGGCTCGGTGGTCTGGTTAAACTTTTTATAATAATAATTTATTCACAAACATTAAGCTACAAATGTCATTCAATATCCAATTCACTCAACCTCGGGAGTAACACTGATGGGGAATTATAACTGATAAGCAATTCGTCTCCTGGGAGACTCGAAATCCCGGCAGTGGGAACCAACGACAGCAGTGTCGATATTCTATTGTCGTCAGTTCCCACTGCTGGGAGTTCGAGTCCCCTGGTGACGAATCACTTATCAGGTATAATTCCCCTTCGGAGTTATTCCCGAGGTTCAGTGAATTGAATACTGAAAGACAATTGCAGCTTAATGCTTATTATAAAAATGCCAGGGTGTATGTGACAAAATCTTATATATACATACATATCTATATATATACAATATGTATATATACATATATATATATATATATATATATATATATATATATATATATATATATATATATATACACATATATCACACATTACCACAGGTGAAAAAATAAGAGACAGTGTAGGTCCTGATTTGGTTTCGACTTTATTTCCGAGCCATTGACGAAGGACTGATGCGGAGTATTAGAAGTCACAAAATATATACTACAGGAACAGTACTGACGAACATGCACAACCGTTAGAGACTACATATCCACCCACAGGCCGGTGTCAAGGTAGGAGTGGCCATCAAAACTCATTCGGCTAAAAATCACATTATACTCTCAGGGGCAATACCGTTAAACATACAGACCGTAGGTGACATCAAATCCACACCTTACAGGTGTCGGGGGGGCGGGGTTTGGAAAACTCATTAGCACTGCTGCCCCTGTACTGTGTTTACAAATATGATAATCTTATTTCCATACATCTCTACTGCCTACCTTAAAATTTAAACAATTTACAAATTTCTTTTGATATTAAAGGATCATGTTTATGCATACCTTGACTGATATCCATATTATGGCTGTAACTTTCTTTTATAAAGCTAGATTCAATGATATTCCTTTCCATTGCGTTATTAGAATATACAATCCTTGTTCCCCTTTCCCAGTTGATAGCAAGATTGTTCTCACTCACATGTACAAAAATACCACTGTTCCCCTGTACATATCTCACACATTTTTTATGCAGTTCTATTCTCTTTTCCAGTGCTTTACCCGTTTGGCCAATATAAAAGTTGTCACAAGACTTACATGGAATTTTATATACACACCCTTTAGTATTGTCGGGGGAGTTCTTGATAAGTACATGTTTCATTGTTTTATTCTTAAATGCATTTTCCAAACCCCGCTTCCCTGACAAATGAATTTTGAAGGCCACTCCTACCTTGACACCGGCCTGTGGGTGGATATGTAGTCTCTAACGGTGGTGTTTGTTCGTCAGTACTGTTCCTGTAGTACATATATTTGTGACTTGTAATACTCTGTATCAGTCCTTCGTCAATGGCTTGGAAATAAAGTCGAAACCGGTCAGGACCTACATCCCGCCTCTTATTTTTCACCTGTGGTAATGTGTGATAAATGAATCACGTACAAAAGTGATTATAATCATATACATATATATACATATAATAAAGTATATATATATATATATATATATATATATATATATATATATATATATATATATATATATATATATATATGAATGTCTTTTCCTGTAATACTACAGTGTAATATGAAAATAAGAAGGCCCATAAAACACTATTTAAACGTTGAAACCATATATTTCGGGCACTTGTTTCTGTGCCCTGTTCACTGGTAGAATATGGACAGGTGGAAAGTTACAATGGTATATATACAAAAACATGAAGGTGTGGCCTTAGGCCTCCGATGTTAAGGAGGTGGCGTTTCTTAGAAGGAGGAGATTGACCAAATTCCCTAGTGGTTTTGGCCTCATTAGCTCCCGTTTGGCGATGGATCTGGCGGTCGCGTTTCTTGGGTCGTCTTCTTCAAAAAGGGTGCGAGGATTAAGGTGTCAATGGCGTCCGATTTCCAATGTCCTCCAGACAGGTTCATATTGTTGGTTTGATTGATGATAGCAGATTCCAGCATCTTTCTTTTGTACGGACAGCTACTCTTGAAAACCAACTCCGCCCCACTCCAGTTAATGACATGCCCTGTATTTCTAATATGTAGGAAAATTCCCGAACTCTCCGAAGCGTAACGTACTGATCTTTGTGCTCTGTTATTCTTTGCGAGAGCGATCTACCTGTCTCGCCTACATAAATGTCATGACAATTACTACACGGTATCTTGTAAACTCCGGCTTCTTCCCTTTTGTTATTTAAGTATACGTTAACGAGCGAACTCCCCGATGGATTTGGGATAATGGAAAATGAAAGGATTATCAGAACTGAGTTGCTCGGTGGCCTTTTTGATGTTTTCATCGTATGGAAGCTTTATTTTGTTGTTGAAATCTATTTGTCTGTTGTGAGTGGGACCTCTGTAGTATATTTTATTTGCTTTATTAATAGCCCTCTCGATAATGTGTGGTGGATAGAGCAGTTGCGTTAGGTGTTGGCGGATCGTGTTAAATTCTTGATCCAGGTACTCATTTGAACATATCCTAAGTCCTCTGAGAATAGGTTGCACCTACCATGATTTTTACGGAGACGTCGTGGTAGCTTAAGAAATGAATGTAGGAGACAGCGAAGGTGGGTTTTCTATATACTGTAAATGCATACCTGTTCTGTTTTCTTATGATCAGTACATCTAGGAACGGCAGTTTTCCGTCCTTTTCCCATTCTGTTTTAAATTTTATGGTCGGAACTAGCGAATTTAGCCTATTAAAAATTCCTTAAAGTCCCCCAGCTATTGTCCCAGAAAGTAAAGATATCATCTACGTATCTAAGCCAGATCATGTTATGGGGTTTGATAGACGACAAAAGTTCTGTTTCGAAATATTCCATGTACAAGTTTGCTAGAAGGGGTGATAGGGGACTTCCCATGCTACAGCCAAATTTTTGTTTGTAAAATTACCATTGAAAGAAAACACGTTGTTAGTTACACAGAGGTTGATAAGTTTTAAAGTTTTTATCTATGCCAAGAGGAAAATGGTCTTCATATGGTTGTAACTTCCTCTCTAAGAAAAACAACACGTCGGCAATCGGGACTTTAGTAAATAATGAATCGACGTCTAGACTGAGCAGTTTGATGTTGTTTGAGGGGATGTTTAAACTATTAAATTTTTGTATGAAATCTTCTGCATGTTTGACGTGGGAGGATGAGAAGGTTCCTAGAAAGGGTGATAACAAGTCTGCGAGCCATTTTGATAATTTGTACATGAAAGAGCCCCTGCTAGATATTATGGGGCGTAAAGGAATCCCCATCTTTATGTGTTTTCGGGAGGCCGTAAAAATAGGGAGAGAGGGGTTGATTACCTTGAATGCCTCTAGTAATTCTATGTCTTTTTATTGCCCCCTATGGTTCTAACTGATTTGTTAAACTGAGCAGCAATATTTGTTGTGGATCTTTCGTTAATTTATCGTAGGTCTCCCGCATCGTTTAGAAGTTCTTGAACTTTATTGATGTATGTCTCCTTATCTAACAGAACTATTTTCCCGTCTTTGTCAGATTTTGTGATGATGATATCCCCCTTTTCTTAAGCAAACTAATGCATTTTGGAATCTTTTCGGGAGCGAATTTTTGTTGTTATTTTGCTCCAAGACATTTAGCAAAATGCCTTTGAGACATGCCTCTTTCTTGTCATAGTTGTTTTTTGCAAAATGTTTATCAAAAGCAACTAGGAAATTAAGATTACTTTCGGGACCAGCTTTTAGAGCGGAATGAAACTCCAAGATTTAAAACGGTCTGTTCTTCTGCAGTGAGGGGATGGTTAGAGAGATTCAGCACATTATTGGGAAGGCCTAGATTATTCCATACGCTGTTCCTAATCAGTCTTTTTAATTTGTAGCACAAATTTCTGGAGTGGGACTCACTGTTTTCAATAGCACCTGATAGCACAAAATATGAAAGATATCTGTACATACCATCATCCCTGCACATGAGGCGAAGTGACGTGGCTAGCTCACTTATTTTTCTTCTAATCACATAGATGTCTTGGTGTGTGGCTTGTATTCTGTCTTGGAGGAATGCCTACAGGAACAAGTTTCTCCCAAAATGTACGGTTTCACGCGTTGGACATCGGCGTCAGACCCATTTCCGGACTCCATCCGCACATTCCTCCAAGACAGAATAGGGGGCAATAAAAAAGACATAGAATTACTAGAGGCATTCAAGGTAATCAACCCCTCTCTCCCCTATTTTTACGGCCTCCCGAAAACACATAAAGATGGGATTCCTTTACGCCCCATAATATCTAGCAGGGGCTCTTTCATGTACAAATTATCAAAATGGCTCGCAGACTTGTTATCACCCTTTCTAGGAACCTTCTCATCCTCCCACGTCAAACATGCAGAAGATTTCATACAAAAATTTAATAGTTTAAACATCCTCAAACAACATCAAACTGCTCAGTCTAGACGTCGATTCATTATTTACTAAAGTCCCGATTGCCGACGTGTTGTTTTTCTTAGAGGAAGTTACAACCATATGAAGACCATTTTCCTCTTGGCATAGATAAAACTTTAAAACTTATCAACCTCTGTGTAACTAACAACGTGTTTTCTTTCAATGGTAATTTTTACAAACAAAAATTTGGCTGTAGCATGGGAAGTCCCCTATCACCCCTTCTAGCAAACTTGTACATGGAATATTTCGAAACAGAACTTTGTCGTCTATCAAACCCCATAACATGATCTGGCTTAGATACGTAGATGATATCTTTACTTTCTGGGACAATAGCTGGGGACTTTAAGGAATTTTTAATAGGCTAAATTCGCTAGTTCCGACCATAAAATTTAAAACAGAATGGGAAAAGGACGGAAAACTGCCGTTCCTAGATGTACTGATCATAAGAAAACAGAACAGGTATGCATTTACAGTATATAGAAAACCCACCTTCGCTGTCTCCTACATTCATTTCTTAAGCTACCACGACGTCTCCGTAAAAATCATGGTAGGGTGCAACCTATTCCTCAGAGGACTTAGGATATGTTCAAATGAGTACCTGGATCAAGAATTTAACACGATCCGCCAACACCTAACGCAACTGCTCTATCCACCACACATTATCGAGAGGGCTATTAATAAAGCAAATAAAATATACTACAGAGGTCCCACTCACAACAGACAAATAGATTTCAACAACAAAAATAAAGCTTCCATACGATGAAAACATCAAAAAGGCCACCGAGCAACTCAGTTCTGATAATCCTTTCATTTTCCATTATCCCAAATCCATCGGGAGTTCGCTCGTTAACGTATACTTAAATAACAAAAGGGAAGAAGCCGGAGTTTACAAGATACCGTGTAGTAATTGTCATGACATTTATGTAGGCGAGACAGGTAGATCGCTCTCGCAAAGAATAACAGAGCACAAAAGATCAGTACGTTACGCTTCGAGAGTTCGGGAATTTTCCTACATATTAGAAATACAGGGCATGTCATTAACTGGAGTGGGGCGGAGTTGGTTTTCAAGAGTAGCTGTCCGTACAAAAGAAAGATGCTGGAATCTGCTATCATCAATCAAACCAACAATATGAACCTGTCTGGAGGACATTGGAAATCGGACGCCATTGACACCTTAATCCTCGCACCCTTTTTGAAGAAGATGACCCAAGAAACGCGACCGCCAGATCCATCGCCAAACGGGAGCTAATGAGGCCAAAAACCACTAGGAATTTGGTCAATCTCCTCCTTCTTAAGAAACGCCACCTCCTTAACATCGGAGGCCTAAGGCCACACCTTCATGTTTTTGTATATATACCATTGTAACTTTCCACCTGTCCATATTCTACCAGTGAACAGGGGCACAGAAACAAGTGCCTGAAATATATGGTTTCAACGTTTAAATAGTGTTTTATGGGCCTTCTTATTTTCATATATATATATATATATATATATATATATATATATATATATATATATATATATATATGTTATATATATAGTATATACATATTGTATCTGTCTTTCACAGAATTTTTAAACAAACACAACCATTACCATTCACTTTTAGCAAAAAATACGTCCTAAAACATACCTAAGAATATTGTAGCCTAAATGTACCCTCGACAATTTTCGATTATTTCAATTCATAAAATATATGAACCGGTATATGCAATATAAACGTGTGAAAATCCACCTCAAACTGCACTGTCACAGTGATAAAGACTGCCTGTAAATAACAAAATTCAAAGCACACGTATTTAAGAAAATTTCCTTAAAAATAATGAGAAACTGAATCTGCAACACTTACATGATGTCGCCGAGGCCCATCTTCATGTTGGTCTGGACGAGAGCACAGCTCTTGTAGTCGCTGATTGTAACTGCCTGCCGCCTCCTGAAATACCCAGCACCTGATAAAGGTGTAGGGGACAGCACTGGGGGATAACGGGACAGGTAAGGCCCATTAGGCAGACTAAGGCGCACCTGTTTTTTGCCCGCACTGGGGGCCCCTGTAACTGCAGGTGTTCCAGCAGGGGAACCCCCACTCACATCCGATTTATTACTTCCGGCACTTCGTTCGGACAGCCTCCTGGAGTCACTCGCCTCCCCAACAGGGCTCTTGCCGTCGGTTCCCACCTCTTCCTCTTCCTCCAGATGATCCTCCAGATCTCTGGAGGGTTTCTCTTCGTCTGAACTTTCTTCCTCATCGCTCTTTTTGAGTTTTGCTTTCTTCGCTCCTTCACTCGCTCCTCCTGCTCCTTCTTCCTCCTCCTCTTCTTCCATAAGGATGCCATGACTGTCTGAGGTTAAAGAAGAATGCCTCCTGGTGAGGACGCTGGACGACCCTTCTAAAGAGCCAATGGACGAGCGGGCTGGGGACCGGGAAGGAGATCGCCCAGGGCTTCTGCCAGGGGAAGCACCCGAAGTGTGGGCACCTGGAGACCGTGCAGGCGAAGGAGTGGTACCTGGAGGGACTGGGGACCGGCAAAGTGATGTCAGGGAACCACTTGTGTTTCTTCTTGCTGCTGGGGAGGCAGCTGTGAGTCTGGAGGGAGAGCGGGAGGCGGGGAGCAGGGAAGACGACGACAGGAGAGACGCCGAACTGGTACGACGCCTTGCGTGTCTTCCAGCGACGCCGAACATCCTCCTACTCCACCACCACCGCTATCTGAAACAAACAAAAACAAAAATAAAGTGTCGTCATTATACAATCAATACAATAATAAGGAATGCAATAACGTATTGAGTGGATCAATACAATCAAACTTCTAGAATTTCCAATAACCCTTGCAATAAATCTCTAGATTAGCAGTTTTTCCAATAATACTAATATATAAAATATGGGACCATTGTCGTTTCCACCTCCTCCTCATTCTATTTCAGCAATGAGCCTAACGTTATGCACGTTCCCAAACATTACACCAAAATATACAAAACAGTAAACATTTGCAGTGCAATAGATTAAACAGCGTCCACAAGATGAAACATATGGAAAAACTACTAATAACACTATTATTTAAGAGTCTCTTAATACATTTGAACTATCTGAATTTCCTTGCCAAAAATACTAATGTATCAGAATCAGATTTAACAAAGCGGCTATCAGAGGTGTAATAGTGGTTTATGGAGTATGATGCTCTACAAAAGGTGCTAATGATACCCTAGGCACAAAAGCTTGCATGGCATTCACCAAAACCAAGACTTCTAAACACCTAAACTTGTGTAGAAGAATCAGATCTACTTACAAAAAAACTGAGATTCAAATGACTACGCAGTCACAGAGAGCACTGCGTCTCAATACCCTGACTCTTTTAAAGGCAATTTGGTTATTTGGTCTTTTAGAGACAGGTTGTATGGGTTCCTTCTCTTTGAGCATCAAGTATGAATCTATCTAGTAAATAAGACTTGAGCATTACGCAGACAGAATACAAAAGAAAATTACTGATAAGGAGAGACTGTAATTTTAATCTCTAAACGACTATGATTTATTATATAGTTCTGAATTTGTCTCAAAACCAATATGATTACAAGTATGATTATGTTCGTATTCCAAGGCAAGTTGCAACAAAAATTTCCATAATTAGAACGTATGTTACTAATTTTATACTTGAAACATGAATTCATAACAGCAGCGAAAGAGCGATTATATTAGTGTGGTAGTTCAAAGTGCGTATCAAGGATTGGAAACTTCCAAACCTTTAAAGCTGTCAACATGTTTTGTTCATCAAAAGGGAACTGTGTTTTCAAACTAAACCATATAGTAACAAAAACCATTTGTAAATTAAATGCTTTTATAAATTAGTTAAAGATGTGCTTCTTACAAAAGAATCTTCACTTTCAAAAATATTGCTTAGCTGCTGGATCAAAAAAGGGTGAGCCGTTGACAAACCCTCTCATGATAAAGGGGATGTGTTTGAACCACAAAATGTTTTCCGAACTGAAATAAAGAGGATGTTTCCGAATCATGGAAAAGTGTGTGGACTCAGCACACAAATGCAGAGCACTTTTTCGAAAAGTAAATTATGAAATTGTTTCCGAAACAAATATGAGATAATTAACGCTGTGAATGTAATTTCTGACATACAAAGTTTCTCTCAAACAAATGAGTAAATGTTCCGCGCTCCGCCCGGTTGAGAGAGAGAGAGAGAGAGAGAGAGAGAGAGAGAGAGAGAGAGAGAGAGAGAGAGAGGTTTATTTTAGATGGACAAAAAGATAATTCTGTTAACATTAGTACAAATGACAGAAATTATTTTTTTTTACTTCGCATTGCATATCTTGGAAGTCTGACTGAGCACAAGCAAAATCACAAAATAAATTCATTTCCTCCCAGAGAAATAAAATTCCATGAACATCATCCCCCTTTAACTTTATAATCATATCAAGTCATCACACGTCTCGAAAATTGCTATTACTCTTTATTCTTCAATAGCCCTACAAAAAGTTAAGTGTACATAAGTTTAACCAGACCACTGAGCTGATTAAAGCTCTCCTAGGGCTGGCCCGAAGGATTAGACTTATTTTACGTGGCTAAGAACCAACTGGTTACCTAGCAACGGGACCTACATTATACCGAGAAATGAATTTCTATCACCAGAAATAAATTCCTCTAATTCAAGTGCTTTTATAGAAGATACCGATTATGGCTGTTAATGTTCTGAAAACTAACTCCACAATGTACTTAATAGTCCCAGGAATAAATTTATAAGTTAACAGTCTTTCACAGAGTTATTTTCATCTGACAGAAGTATGGCGAAAAATATAAACTTTATATATTCTCTAGGGGGTAAGGAAGATTTCTGAAAAGACTTTGTTCCTACTTGTACCATTACTGCCTGATAACGTGAGATCCTAAAGTCATAGACTTCCTCTGCTTTTAATTTCACGACACAACTACATATGTTGCAAGGTCTATATTATCCTTATGAATCTTTTTTAGCCAACTATTTTACAAAACTGAAATTAGAAAAGGCAGGTACCGAAACTAAAACCACAAAGGAAATAATAAAGTTCGCAGCAAGTGCCTAACTTTGTTCAAAATAGCACTATATTAGTTTGCCATACAAATACAAGGGTGACGGACCCATTTTCTATTGTAAGAGTCGCATAATAGAAAACGAATATCAGTGACTTGGTTGCCTAAAGGAAAACGCGTCACTTCACTCATTCGGCATTATTTTGTACTCAAATGTACACAGGGTCGTTCCTAGACATTTTGGGGCCCAGGGGACATAGTCCCATTTGGGGCCCCTCTTACGGGGTGGGAGGCAAGCTTATAGATTCGCTCACAGATTTCATTAAATGTGTCCGCAAAGACTTTCTCCTGTGATATTATTATCACTCCTGGAAGCTGGAAAATTATCACAACAGTTCAATGAAGAAGCATGCACAAACGTGGAATCCGGACAACAACAATAATGAATATGGATGATTATTACAAGTATGGTTAATTGTTTTTTTATGATTTGCTTAATGGAAGGGTAATGATGTTCCATGTAAGCATAAATTTCCGCTATAAATGGGAACATATACTGTACATTCAGCGGCGTTCCTGAGGTGGGGGCGGCTGTTTGAAATCGCACCCCGGGACCCAAAGTGATGGGGGGGGGGCCAAAATGCGAAATTTAACCATTGCCGCCCTGACAGGACAGGCTAAATCCAGTGGCCCCAAAATGGTCAAGGGCCCCATTTATATTTGGACCCGAAAGTTATGAACAAAAATGTTATGTAAAAGAAATAGGGCTCTCCAGGGGCCCCCTCCCAATCGTAGAGCCCATTATAGACCTTCTCATACGGATCGGAGGAGGGTGGGTAACGTTGATTGGTGTAAGGGCAGGGCCGATCTAATGCAATTGATTACTGCTTATAGGGGTCCTAATTATCCTCAGGATATAAATTATATGTGTATTTAGTGGATCTTCAATTATTCAATGTACACCTAGTTTTAAGAAATAAAATTTCTGAAATTTGCATTTACAAGTGCCTGTAAAATTATCGTACTTAGCAGTCTGTATCCATACGTTAAATTTAATTGTATTTTCAAGAACTCCTTGAAAATCGGAAGTCTTTTCAAATTCAAAGACACCCTACCGGAATTCATGCGATCTTCAACAGTATAGTTATCTACTTGTCTCAAAAGTAATTTGGGAACCTACAGTATGTGGGTAATTCCAGCCGGCTGTTGAAGGTTCGCATCGATTGTCATCTGGGTATCAGTCACCGGACAGGATTAGCTTTATCCAAGAAGGAATTCTCTGCAATACGCAGCCATACAGTAAAATGTAAACATTATATTCTGTAGAGTGATTTCAAAATCCTATCTCAAGCAATAGATAACCGGTCATTACCCATTCTCGAGTGTCTCTTCATTAAACACTTATCACCAACCCTCAACAACCATTCAACTACTGTACATTAAACATTGCCTAAAATATACCATTAGTCCATTTTACCTTCTCGCCTCTTGTGTTTGCCTTCCTTCGTGCCAAAAAATAAATAATAATTTATCCAGTCTTTTACATGCTTCTGTGCTGGCGAGTTCTCGTCTTAATGTTTATTGCTTTTTGTAATTATATACAGAAATTTTTGCTTGTAAGGATTAATGTTAAATACTTTTTTTCTGTCTTTAGTAATAATGTAATTTTCTCTGATGTTCACTTGTGGTTTTTGTGTTAGTATTCCGGTTTCCTCTTTTTTTTCTTCTGAAAGTGTCATTATGCTAATAAGTTTGTTCTCTGTTGTTCATTTCGTGTTTAATTATTTGCCATTTTCCTTTCATCTAAAACTCAAACCTCATTGATGTACTGATTATTTATTTATTTATATATATTTTTAAGTATAATTTACTACTGTGCTCCATTTTAGTCTGATCCCTGATGTAAGGATTTTTCATTTTCTCTGTTTTTAGCGCAGAAGATGGGATCTGTATCCCGAAACGCAGGTGATGGAAATACAAAAAGTTATAACTGAAAATGCTGAAGTTTCTGCCGGCCATACTGTTCCTATATAGTTAAAAGGAATCAGTTATTCAAGTTGTACAAATAATGCTGATAGTGTTTGTTTTTAGTATATATACACATATATAATAAATATATTGTATATATACATATATATATATATATATTACATATACAGTACATATATGTTAGGTATATATATTTACAATATATATATATATATATATATATATATATATATATATATATATATATATATATATATATATATATATATATATATATATATATATATATATATATATATATATATATATACATATACATACATATATTGAATATGAATATATATACTAAAATAAACACTATCAGCATTATTTGTACACCTGAGTGACTGATTCCTTAAAAAGAGTATAATTGTCCATTGTTATAGCAAGTTAAACATTGGTAGTGTTTTGAACCTAAACCCTGGGACTGCTTAACTTGATGGTTTTAAAGAATTTACTGATGAATACAGACATAGAAATTAGTATTTGGTTTCATACATGTTTTGTATGGTCACCCCTCCCGTCGTTCTTAGTTTTAAGAACGATGTTTTAGGTTGTGACTAGATTATCCCAGATCATCCCTTTCCTTACTACCCTTTTACATTGATCCAGCTGGTCGTTCTTGTTCCTTTTGTTTACTTTTTACCATTCTGTTGAACTGCATGAATAAACGTGAATGCGCTTGGTACTGAATTTCTGCAGGCAATTTTCCATTGGTATTCGCTTTATATATATGTGTATGTATATATATATATATATATATATATATATATATATATATATATATATATATATATATAGATACATATATATATATATATATATACATACATATATATATATATATACATATATTATATATATGTAATATACATATAATGTATAATATACTGTATATATGTTTATATATATATATATATATATATATATATATATACATATATATATAAATATTATATACTGTATATATATATATATATATATATATATATATATATATATATATATATATATATATATATATATATATATATATATATATATATATATATACTGTATATATATATATAATTAAATGTATGGTATAAGTTCTGAATGGTTCCGCCTTCATATTGTTGTTAAAATTTTTCATTGGCACTGATATTGAGAGAGAGAGAGAGAGAGAGAGAGAGAGAGAGAGAGAGAGAGAGAGAGAGAGAGAGAAATTCGTATTCCAGTCTTCGTTGTCTGGAAAATGAAAGCACCGCACATATCACGTTACGAACCGAGACATGGAAATACTCACGCCATATCAGTTATATCAAAACTTCATTACACCTGAGAATTCTTACCTCTCCGCTCTTATTAACTGAAATATTTCTGCTTATTTCAGGTAACTGATGATGTGAATTTCTCCGCTTCAAAAATAAAAAAATTCTCGTATTCGCTTGCCCTGCAGTGCAAGCAGTGGTTCGGAAAAAGCTAATGCCATCGCTGGTATAATGAAGTCGGTGGAAAGAATATCCCCCGTGGCTTCACACACCCTCTCTCTCTCTCTCTCTCTCTCTCTCTCTCTCTCTCTCTCTCTCTCTCTCTCTCTCTCTCTCTCTCTCGCAGTTGTCTAGACTCGATTCAGAAAAAGTATCTTCTGACTTCCTGATTTCAATAAATTGCTATCGCAACAATTATTATCGCTAAAATTCTGACTTGGCTCTATATCTAATGGCTAGTGTGAATCGTCATGTTAATACAATTGTTGCAAAACATATCTCTACCAAATTAAAAAACTCGTCCTGTCTATATGCGGTCCTGGTCGTTTCCGCCGTAACATCCAAAACAACGTAAAACGTTGTGTTTATGGTATTTTCCGTTATGTTTATGGTATTTACGGACATTATTTTATGTTTTACCTACATCCCCAACGGGCTGGTACTAAACACTGCGTCCATTTTGCACGTAAACGTGCTTACGGCCTAAATGATTTACGGCCGAAAAGACTCGAACTCTATGTATCTGTAAACCAGTAACATAATGTACGTAAATGGCTTCCACTAAAATACTGTTCCGTTATTTTTCTTGAACGCACTTTGATACGTTCGAATTCACTAAATAAACCCGTCTTCACAAAGAGAAACCACTTCATTTCCTTACTGACTAACGTACCAAAGGTGTTGCACATTCACCTATCAATCAGACGATGGTAGTTTGTGTTATTACTGTGTTATGAAAATGAGTTTAGAAGAATGACAAAGTTCAGTATATATATCCTTATGCATTTAATCCATTTTCGGTTGATAAGATTACTGATTAATGTAATTTTTATATCAGCCTCAATAAAATCGCTTTCTTTTAACTAATAAAAAGTATTAGTTCCCTTTCTTGGCCTGACCTCATTCATGTTAGAAACAGAACATCGTGGATAACTTGGTCTCTGAAGGGAGTGGCATGTCTGATCTCTGGAGGGGAGTGGCATGTCTGATCTCTGAAGGGGAGTGGCATGTCTCATCTCTGAAGGGGAGTGGCATGTCTCATCTCTTTGTCTCATCTCTGAAGGGGAGTGGCATGTCTCATCTCTGAAAGGGAGTGGCATGTCGGGTCTCTGAAGGGGAGTGGCATGTCGGGTCTCTGAAGGGGAGTGGCATGTCTGGTCTCTGAAGGGGAGTGGCATGTCTGGTCTCTGAAGGGGAGTGGCGTGTCTGATCTCTACAGGGGAGTGGCATGTCTAAGTACCAAATAAACGCTTGATAAATAACACCTAGAACAACTAACTTTATGGAGGCCTCCTATTTCTTCAGTTCTTTTCGGAAGCCACTGCGCATGTTTATTATACTTTTTGTTACCATACGCTTGTTCACAACGAGACACTTTTGTTCTGTTACAAGCACTTCACTATATTTGACTCTTCGGATTCTATGCGCGTTCACTACTACCCTAAAAGGTATTCGTCCATCAAGAACCCAGATATCATGAACGCAACACTTCTCCAGTCACTGACGAGAATGGTAGGTAATTCAGAAGGAAGGACCGAGGTCAACACTGTTAACGAGCAGTTTGAGCAAACCAGCAGTCCCAACAGAAAAAGATCTGAATGGAGGTTGTATTACATAGTTTGAAATCTTTCGTAGGTTCAACTATGATACACAGTGCATGGGCGGCCTTAGTTTATCCTGGCCTTATGCCAACAGAGGCTCTCCCTCCTTGAACAACTGGCATTCTTCCCTTTACTAATTAGTCTTGAGTAACATCCCCGATCCCACATCGTCAACTACCTGAGCCTACCCGAAGTTTATACTAACCATTCCTCTTTCGTAATATATTGTTTATATGCTGCGAAACGTTCGACGATTTGTATAACAAATAAACATTCTACTTTACTCACATGGCAAAAATACCGAAACATACACCAATATGTGACAGTGAATATACCCTCCTTCTGCAGGTGATTTCTGTCAGATGTCTCTTGCGGTATCTTCTACATGTGTGGCTAAGAAATAAAAACCACTGGTCTTTCCAAATTAAACTTTGGGAAAAAAGTCATGCCGATATTTTCATTACTACTTCAAGATTCTTCGACCTTCTGAAAACTGAGATAATAATGAACTATTTTACATTCGTGCTAATTCGAGAATGTCACAATGCATTTGCCAAAACGTTATCAAGAGCGTCTGTTTCCTACTCTCCCTGAGCACACCGATCATTTGATCTTAGACAGAAAATGGCCGAGATAAACTTGTAAACCGGGAGTACAGTGTATTTAATAGGGTTCATTATATACCACTTGATAGCAAATAATTTTTTTTGCTCAGCACCAACAAAAAACAAGAATATGAAAATGCTTTTGCTAATCACTGGTTTTCAAATCTCTTTGAACCTTCAAATTTGAACCTAATTTCTTAGATGAAGTTTATGATTTGCGAGATATAAACCAAGTAAAAATATTTCATGGGCTGAATTACTCTACTAATAAGGAAAACCAGATTGTCATGCAAAGACCTAAAGATTCGATGTCATTGAACCTGAGAGAAGCAAGGGCCAGCAAATCGTTCGAGAAATCCAAGTAAAATGTTCGTTTATTTATTTATTTTTTAAATTTAGGACGTAAGGTTGACGCAAATTTTAAATTGATGATCACAGTTTAAAAAAAAAAAACCGACAGTTACAATTATTCAAAGTGCGATAAACTAAATCAAATATGGATCTTGCAACCATTATATAAGCCAAATGCAACAGCTCAGCTTATGTGGTAAATGTTCGCTTTACATTTGTTTTTGAACACAATTAATAATATTCAGTTGAAAATTAGTCTTAATATTAGCGGGTAATTAATATGGTAAATGAACATTCTGCCTTTTCTTTGGTTATTACTATTTATTGTATTGTGTCCCTAAATGAGTATTATTCTAATGGCATACTATTTATTCGGCACTGAAGCGATAAAATTAGATTTATGACCACAGATCAACACCCTCGTATGTTTTATACAGCAAAATTCAAACCACACAACTCCTTCATTTACCTGAGAGAGAGAGAGAGAGAGAGAGAGAGAGAGAGAGAGAGAGAGAGAGAGAGAGAGAGAGAGAGAGAGAGAGAGAGAGAGAGAGAGATGGGTGAATGACTCCCTCTCTTTGTCTTTCAAGGAAGATAATAATGCTTAGTTTTAATTTTCCTGTTTTTCACCCATCAAGACAGTTACAAAAGCGCTGATATTCATTTACTCAGTGTCGTTTTATGAAGACTTATAATGCTAGCATAGACCTCCAAACAGTCGAAAGGATAAAACTATGAAGTCTTTTATATCATTCTTCTATCTGTATCTCTATCTCCACCACCTATTGTTATACACTACACCGACTGATCCCTAGGTACATAGCTAAGGTCAGCAGGGGCACAGTGGATTTAATGGAACAAACCCAGATCACTCCATCCACATCCAGGAAGCGAACCTGGGATCTCTTTTCCTTAAGAGGTTAGTGTGTTAGCGATTACACTACCAGAATTAAGACTGTTTGCGCCCTAGGTGAGCCCTCTAGGTCTTTATTCCATATTACGCATTCTGGCGAAGTACTCAGTAACTCAAGTCGGGTACTTTTCTTGTACCTATTCCCTCCATCTCCAACACGGCCGTGACCCAAAACATTGGGCTAACTACCAGGTCCTAATTTATTTAAAGGCTGGCGCAGCAAATGCATTGCGGTTTCATTGCCTGTGAGCAGAGAGTGGAATCTTTACTCCAAAGGACTTAGAGAGAGAGAGAGAGAGAGAGAGAGAGAGAGAGAGAGAGAGGTCAAAGAATGAAATGAATACTCTTCAACTTTAAGCTCTAAGAGGGTGGTTCCAAGAAAAGAAAATCCAATGATCACTGCTGTATTCCTACTTCCTACACACAGTGAGTCTTTACCTGTAACCTGCACGCACTCATAGTCCTGATATATTTACTCTTCCTAGATGCTGAGGCCCCTCTTTTCCAATATCTCTTTCACACCATCCATCATCCCTTGCTGCGTATCGTCACATTTCTAACCCTTTCAGTTCTTCTTGTACAACCAGTGAATAGGATTAATTGTATGTGCATAAGGCAAAGTGATAAACATGTTTTGTTCTTTTAGTTTTGCTGAAATGAATTAAGACCAGGGAAACAACTGAAGTTGTTTGATGGAGTGATGCCCTTTTACTATAGTAAATTTCTTGTTTAACTGTTCAAACCTAGTCTTGATAAACTTGGTTTGACTTTTCATGTGATTAATGAGTTTTTAAGGGATCACTGTTACCTTTAGAGTACTCATTCATAATTCTTATTGTTATGAGAGTTCAGGCATCTGGCTGAAGTGAGGAATTCTAATTATAAATTTTTTTAAATTTTTGTGATTAGTTGTGTAATAACCAGGTAGTTTTGGAATTAAGACCAGGGAAACAACACATCGTGACAATATCACATATATATATATATATATATATATATATATATCTTATATATATATATATATATATATATATATATATATATATATATATATATATACATATACATATATATATATATATATATATATATATATATATATATATATATATATATATATAAATTATATGTGTGTGTGTGTGTATGAGTGGTACATATTACTTTGTGTATCAGCTAACTGTATACATCTTTGAATGCACTTCTACCCACATTTTTGTTAATGTAGGTTGTGTTCTCATATTCGTAACAGTTTGTTTAAGTTTACATTTTCATCCAATATTGGGAAGCGAGGTCTTGTTTCAGTAAAACAAAAGACCCTCCAGTAACAACAGAGCTTCCTGTTTTCCTATACTGCCAGCAAAGGAAAGCAATAATACTGCTTTTTATTTTATTGTATCTCATGGTTTTGAATTTAATTCTCTCGTAGACATAAAAAAAAAATACAGTCTTGCGTCAATTAAAAGCCCTATCTACCTTGTTATAGTTGTTTGGGTCTCGGCACTTTAGGCGATCATTGTAACCACATCAATGCTTCGTCGTTATATTGAAGCAGTCTTGCCAGTCATTTCTTATTTTTGTCTTTCGCTGGTGATGCAGTTTCTACAGTATAAATCACATAGAGACTAAAACATTTTCAGTGTGCCTTACTCTTATAATCTTGCTTTTGCTCACATTTACTCTTACCTTTTTGCAAAAAAAGTTTCTTGTGCAAAAATCAACCATTCTACACTCATTTCACTACCTATTTTCCAATCCCACAACTGTGTCCCGCCTCCCATTTCCTTCCTAAGACTTCTCACATCGCTGATA
>NC_089792.1:23838857-23928857 GCF_040412425.1 Macrobrachium rosenbergii
AAAATTTATTTTGTGAAGTTATCTTATGGTTTTGTTTATTCGACAGCTGTTCCATACTTTCAATAAACAACAGCTGTTCCATACTTTCTTGAGTATAAGTCCGCTAGGTAACTAGCACTTGTTTAAAATTCACTAAAGAATTTCTTCCAAAGAGAAGATGAAACGCTAAACAGTTAATTTGGGGTTCCGGGTTGGTTTTCTTCAAGGATGATATAATTAACGTAAAACTGACATCACTGTTAGCAAACTAAGAACTGCATTAAATATCAAGCAGCGTTCTTTACTGAAGTCTACAACATTTTGCTACGGCCAGTTTTTCTTTGCATTCCTTTTATAATCGCAAGACCTATGAGCCGACAGCTAAATGCATTTGCCAAGCTAATGCCCTAAAGAAACTCGAGTAATTACGGAAAGGCCGGATTCAACCTTAACTTGTCTCTTCAGATAACGCCAAGGAATCACTTACTGCCAACAGTACTTAATTCATTACTTTGTTCTTATATTCTACATTTTTATTTTCTGAGATCTGATGGAAAAGTTAATCCCGAAGCCCACTTCCATTTCAGAGTACCGCTCTTCCACCCCGACATCTACGGTTTCTTCTCTGTATTCTGGAGAGGAATTTTTGACTATAATATAAGATAGAAAAAACAAGACACTACAACCATTAGGAAGAAAACAGTGTACTGTAATGATCATATCAAAATCTGTTACAATAATAGAGTTTTATATGAAGAATAAGAATGATAATGCTAAAACAGAAGAGAGATACCAAAGGAATCAGTTCAAGGATCAGTTAAATAATTGAAATTATAGTGTCCACCGTTCCTGTGATACAGGAACCGAATCGTTATTTCTACTGAGATAAACAGTCGAGTACTTCATTAAAGATCAAAGGGAGAAGCAATTCATGTTCATCACTTAAATAAACAACCCGGCCTGTATACCATATTCCTTTTTATAACAGAACCGTAAAAATATGGCAGATTGTTTACTGTATACCAGAGGGGTCCTAAAATTTACACTGCACATCTACTCGAATACAATAGAAAACAAACTGAATAGTATCCCAAAACCACTAGAACCGTAAAACATAAAGAGATCAAATAACAACACGCGCTTGAACACTTGAACAAGTTGAAAATCCTTGTGGCGGCATCAAACGAAGCACTTGCTCTGGAAATGGGTGAAGGAAGAAAGAGCGATAAACGAAACACGACCCTCTCACCACTTGGGAGAGACACGGAAAAAGGGGCAGTGGGTAAAATCCTCTTTTGAAACACGGACGACCCGATTCAGGCAAACCAAAGCAAACAATAAAATCTGAAGTCATTGGCAGAGCAAACAGCCGTCTAGATACTCACATGTCACCTCTCGACTCTCCATCGTCAACAGATCCCCATTTCCCAATGATCCCGAAGCATATGCTCATTAATCCACTCTTCACTACAACGCATGAAAAGACACTGCCGTCCTTCCTTTCTTTTTTCTTGTTTATGGTCACAGGACCCCTTTTTCTTTGGCTTTGGTTCCACAGGGAAACCTGGTCCTGCTTTGCGTAAAACCGTAAACAGTCAGACGGTTCCTGATTTCACATAATCTTGAAAGATAGGATCGTTAATTCACTCTAAGCTGCATTTGCAAGCCGTGCTGTAATAAACGTACCCCTTAAACATACTGGCTCTTTTGAAAACAAGAGAGGAAACCCGAATGGACATGAGTGTGTGAATGTGTTCAATATAGGATAATCATAAATTAAATATAACAAAAAAAACTGAAGGTTCAGTGATTTTATTCACTGCAAAATTACTTAGTATTAAAAAATCAAGCTTTGAATAAAAAAATATCACACTGAAGCAAAAGATATAAAATAAAGAAAAATCCAAAACAACATGAAGAGTTCACAGGGCTTTTGCGTTAACTCATTATGGATTAGATTTAGCCATTTGAAGATTGCAAAACATTCGCAGGAAATGAGAATTGGTATGAAATCAAAACAACAGTAATGCCCCGAAAAATCACGAGCACTGGAATACAGCGACGTTCAGAGTCAAGTAAGTTTCCGTAATAAGGAGAAACTTCTCTGATGCAATCCAATATGCCAAGTCCACTTAGAGAGAGAGAGAGAGAGAGAGAGAGAGAGAGAGAGAGAGAGAGAGAGAGAGAGAGAACAGCTTCACCCCGATGGAATTAAGACTGTCTCATCGAGGCCCTCCCATTTATCCATTTTGATAGAGTAATGATTGCTCACATCTGCTATTTCATCTCCCTCCATATTCCAGCCAGCTGCGACCCGAAACAGTCGACCAACAACCGTGTACAACATTCACTGCTTAGGAGAACAGCAACATCTGGACTTTTAAGGATGCTTCCTAACCGTTCCTATCCTGATCAGGATTGAGGATAGAATGAAGGTGCACCGCTCGTGAGTCGAGTGCACTACCATTATGCCAAGGGGACTAGAGAGAGAGAGAGAGAGAGAGAGAGAGAGAGAGAGAGAGAGAGAGAGAGTGTGGGTAGGGGTTGTTTCATCATGATTTTACATAGGGTAGGGATGTGCCTTCAATTACATGGGGAGTGGTGGTGGTGGTAAGGGCAGGAAATTTTATCTTGACATGAAGTGGTGTGCAAAAAAAAAAAAAAAAAAAAAAAAAGCGGGGATCAGCTAACATGGGGTTTTTAGGGCTCCTTTTTTTTTTTTTTGGGGAGGGGTCACCTCTAGTACCAGCACCTTTAAGCAACAAGCCAACAAATACGCCAGTCAGCCATTACCTTTCCCGGTAATCCTTCCTTTTTTTTCCTCTACACCACCTCTTGCCACGTTTCCCCAGCAGTCGATCTCATGGGAATAATTTGAAATCCATCTCTCTCTCTCTCTCTTCTGATGTCCATTACATATGATACATGCATTACATACATACATACATACATACATACATATATATATATATATAATATATATATATATATATATATATATATATATATATATATATATATATATATATATATATATATATATATATATATATATATATATATATATATATATATATAGAGAGAGAGAGAGAGAGAGAGAGAGAGAGAGAGAGAGAGTATCCTTTCAGTTCTCACGAGCTGGCATGAGTCTGTATCCTCAATTTTTATCTACTCTGGCTGCAGCCCACAACCGTCGACTACCTACAAGGTATATAATTCACTGTTAGGTTAACCGATTCACAGCGGGATTTTTCGAAGTGTGCAAAGTCTTTCCGGCCCTTCTAGGTTTCGAAATCAGACTTTACTGACCAGGAAAGTATCATGACCACCAGACAACAAACAATCACACTACTATGTTTATCTGGTTCCATGAGAGAGAGAGAGAGAGAGAGAGAGAGAGAGAGAGAGAGAGAGAGAGAGAGAGGAGAGAGAGAGAGGGGGAGAGTTTAATGACTTTGAATGTACACTAATTTTGATTATCTTCTAAAAAAAAAAAAAAAAAAAATCCCCCATCACCACGTATCGCGCAGAACCTCCATTATGAGGATGTATTTCATTCATTCCCCCTCATTTTTTACCCCAAATAACTCGACGTTAAGTAAGACCCCACTTAAACGTCCATTATTCTAGTTGTATCAAGTTACTGAATGGTGAACCCCGCCTTCAATCAATCAATCAATCGAGAGAGAGAGAGAGAGAGAGAGAGAGAGAGAGAGTCACCAACCAATGACTGGGGATGTTGATTAAAGTCGTACGGGTCAACAAACAGAAAACGAGACATACTACGAGACCAGCACGGTCGCCATCGCACTGGTAGAACCCCAAGACCTGTTGAGTAAACCACTGCATTCATCTTATCTAGTCAAATGGTTGCCTTGTCACGCGCATATCCACTTGTTCATTCTGTGAATGTGTGCATGTATATATATATATATATATATATATATATATATATATATATATATATATATATATATATATATATATATATGTGTGTGTGTGTGTGTGTGTGTGTGTGTGTGTATTGCCCAAAACTGTTACTCCAGGAATTTGTGCTTAGAAGCCCTTTAAACAATGGATCATGACTATCAAAAAGAATCGATAATACATATTCCAAAGTCCTATAAATACATTAAACACCTGCTCCGTTTCTCCATCTTTTCAGTTGACTGGTAATGGTACCAACCCTGCCTCGCTGAAGAGATTCCCGAGTTTGCTCCCGGGTTTGGAGAAGCGAATTAGGCAAGATTCTGAAAAATACACTGTGCCTGTGTTGGTCTTATGAATGAATTTCGTGTGTAATGATTATTCCAGTGTAGTGGATCGCGGATAGGTTAGAGGGATTAGATAACTGCAAAATGTTTTGCACTGAGGGCAATATGTATGTATATATATTGCCCTCAGTGCAAAACACACGAAATTCATTCATAAGGCCAGCACAGGCGCAGTGTATTTTCAGAGTCTTGCCCAATTCGCTTCTCCAAGCCCGGGAGCAAACTCGGGAATCTCTTCAGCGAGGCAGTGTTGGTACCATTCCCAGTCAACTGAAAAGCTGGAGAAACGGAGCAGGTGTTTAATGCATTTATAGGACTTGGGATATATGTTATCGATTCTTTTTTGATAGTCATGATCCATTGTTTAAAGGGCTTCTAAGCACAAATTCTTGGAGTAACAGTTTTGGGCACTCATGAGAATTATAAAATCAAGGAGCCTCAAAGCAATGCACTTGACTATTGAACGAAAATGTTTTACAATCCTTCCTTATCTCTTTGTTTTTCAATACTTTAGCCTCGACTAAAGAAATATCATCTGTGCCACTGGTTAACATACCTGTAAGGTAGAGTAAAGTCTTTTACCCTATGGTATTATAACTTGATAGTACTTGCTATCAGTCATAAAAGAAAACATCCATATCTCTTTCATGTTTATTATTTCTATTTTTTTTCTGCATATTTCCATGAAGAAAAAGAGCGAAAGGATCGCGAAAGAGCTCTCTACATGAATACAGGAAACAGAATTAAAATTTCAAAGTAGAAATTCGCAGCTTCAAAAAAAAAAAAAACAATGGAAGAAATATTCTGGCATCGTGAGTAAAACTGGGAATGTGGCATATCACGTTATTATTCGACAGTGGTTTTGGATTAGAATCTTCATTCGAAAACTGGTAACATGTCTCATCCGAAGCCTATGATGATGAGAAGACATATTATCTTACTAGCTATAGTATTATCACAGCAGCAGATGACAGCAGAAACAGTTTTGCCTGAACAACAGAAAATAAAAAAAAATAGCAAACGATGTCTGACGAAGCGAGATTATGACAGTTTTACGTTTTCAAGTAGCAGGTTGACGGGTTATTTGTGTGTAAATATTTGAAAGTAAAGGTGTCATGCGTAAAACTGACAAAATACCATAAGTATACTGCAACTACGTGATATAAACTAGGTACTGTACTCAGCTATCTTGGTGGAGATGGGTTGATTTCAGTTCCAAGTACGGAAAGTGAATTCGACAGGTATCTTATTCCCAAGATACAATGATTTCTAAATTGACAGTTATTTGGGCTTCATATCTGAAAGTCTTAAGACATTAGTGCAAAAAGCGAGAAAACTGTCATATATATATATATATATATATATATATATATATATATATATATATATATATATATATATATATATATATATATATATATATATATACACATATATATATAACAGAATTGTAACATAAAGCGTTATCTTTCCTTAATTATTCATACTGTCTAACTTATTGTATAATGAATTACTTAATAAAGATTAAATAAATACATGATCCCTAAAGAAGTAATGCAAGAAGTTGTGCCTAAAAAACTCTTTTAAAAATGTATATATATATATATATATATATATATATATATATATATATATATATATATATAAATATATATGTATATATATATATATATATATATATATATATATATATATATATATATATATATATATATATATATATATATATAATAGGATGCGTAGACTGCAAAAATCCTTAAATGGTGTTGCCCAGATCTACGTACAAAAGATAAAGGTTCAGGTTGCTGTTGACATACGGGACTATAGAGCAAAACTCCAACAATGGTAGAACAAAAGGGGTGCAGCATGTAGCATGAATGTCATAATTTTTGTCGACGCGCAGCTATGTGAACAATACGTAGCATTCTGGCTACATGGGAAACAAAAGAACTCACGGTTAGTGAATATTGAGTTTTTTCTACTGCAAATGGAGACCGGGAGGGTGACCTAGACATATGAAAAGCAGATCTTGAGGATAAAGAGCTGTACTTTACACTGAAGTAAACGATAAACCTATCTCACGAAGGACGAAACAGAGAGAAGAAGAAGACGACTGCAAGTTTTGTCACTGAACCGTGATATCCTAGAATTACTAATTCCTACAAAGTCAGTGCAGAGAATAGTGATCTGACTGGTATGCTACGAAGCCACCAGAGAAGATGATGGACTCGATCCTTACGCTCAATTAGCAATTCTATCCTTACGCTCAATTAGCAAGTAGCAAAAATTCTACCTAATGCATAGCCCTGCGCTGACGACCAAACATAGCTAACAAGATACTTCTAGTGATCCAAGAAAAGGGTTGAATTCAAAGCATTTGAAACTTACAGCTGTGTCAAGTTTCGAAAACTGTAGAGAGCGTAATTAAAGAATTAAAACGTCTACGCTCTAGACGCTTCAAGTCCCTTGGATCTGCTCGCTGCACAAAAAGGATGCAACTGTAGGCCAGTTATGGTAAGCATACGCATTTTCTTTTGAAGCATTTATGTCAAATGAAAGGTCACAATCGAATATATTAATTTATGTGATTACTAAGTAAGTTGGTCACGAAACAAATAAAGGATGAGGAATAGGCTAACACCTACACAACAAAGAAACGTGTAATAATCTTGAGAAAACCCAACATACATAAAACAAAGATGAAGTGGATAAGAATATAATAGATAAAAAGCATTAAATATGTCCCACCACATATAGCAGTCAATGTACAGCTAAAGGCATGCTTCAACATACCAAAGAAATTTATTAAATAGTAATCAAGCCTTTCTTTGATCCGTAGCTCTTTGTGGAAGAGGACATTCATGATAAACTAGAAACATAAGCGAAGAGTGGAAACAAAACGTCTAAAAGAATTAATGAATGTTTGCAACAAACTATATTATTACATGATTAAATATATAAAACAGAAACTATCAACGCTAAACTATGGAAAGACAATAGGAAAACTCCGGGAAAAAGACTAGTACAATTAAGTATCACTGACAATCAAAACGAAACTTTTCCTTATTTTTCCTCAAGTAAGAGCTTCTTTTCTAATTAACAGATTCTTAAATAGTTGTACACCTTGTACTCGTATTTACTCTCATAATTTCAATAATGCACACCATTCCATGATTTCAAAGGCTTTCTCATTAGATTTATCAGTCAACAAAATAAATGACATTTTCTCTCATGAGCGGATTTCTTCTTAAAATCCCCCTAATTTCCCTCACTCTTCCGAATATAATTTTCGGGAGTGTCACATACGTTCTCCCAATTCTTTTCAACATATATATGTCCTCAGCATT
The DNA here is from genome assembly GCF_040412425.1 of Macrobrachium rosenbergii. Lineage (NCBI taxonomy): Eukaryota > Metazoa > Arthropoda > Malacostraca > Decapoda > Palaemonidae > Macrobrachium > Macrobrachium rosenbergii. The sequence continues at coordinate 23,846,458 of NC_089792.1, forward strand.
TATTTATTTTTTTATCTTTGGAGTTTGGAATGGGGTGTTTATTTGGTGGTGAACTATTTTGCAGGTCCGAGTGTTACGAACATGCGTTTCTTAAGGGATTACAATTCCATCTTTTAACATCTTCACGTGTCAAGTGGCAAATGTGTATGGGATAAATAAAAATCTATATAAGTATTCCCCAACAATCTGGATGAGGTGGTTGGTTTTAGACTATATTTCTCTATATTTCTCAAGAACGCAATAGATCTCAATATGCCAATCTTAAGGATTTATGTTTTATGTCATTATGTCTGTCTGCATGAGCGCCTCTCTCTCTCTCTCTCTCCCCCTCCTCCCAGCTGTGCACTACCAGGGAAATCTGTTCTTATGACTTCACAACCTAATGACTCAATCGCTTTGCTCGTGAAGGGATATGCAACCAAAACACATTCCCTCAAGTGTATCACAAAGGAAACTGCGGTTGCGGGAATCGATTGCTGGGCTCAGTCCTGCCTTCAATTACAGTTCCCTAAATTTAGAACTTTACAATCACAGCATTAATTGTCTGTAATAAGGTTTTTTTTTTTTTACAAGAGCTGGCGATCGCCACATCTTACAGTGTTCTTAACAAAAACAACAATGGTCTGTTATCAGACTACTGTAACAAAAATTAAAAATAAATAATACCTGTAAAATAATCCCTATATACTTACTACTAAAATTCTCTTATTACTTGATGGGTAACTTGCTCTTTAACTGAAAGAGACTGTAGACGAGTGCGTCCTTGTAGGACTGATAATATATTATGATCCTTTAATATAGTATTATCATCATATAATATAATCTATATATACAAAAATGGATGTATGTATGTAAGTATGTATGTATGTATGTATGTATGTATGTGTGTGTGTGTGTGTGTGTGTGTATGTTCCAGCATAACTCTGAAACGCACTGAGCAATTTCAACCAAATTTGGTATACTGTACATATGACTGACTATTTAGAAAAGGGTACTGTGGGGGTAAGACATCACTAGCAACAAAGGGCACCAAAGGGGGTGGGGTGGGAAGGGCTTCCTTGAAACGGGGCTGGTTCTGCCTGTAGACTTAGTAAATGAATAAACTCTACAAATTTATCATACCTCATTTTGGTATACATTTGACTTACTATCTGGAAAAGAGTACTGTGGGGCCAGGTAAGACATCACTGGCAACAAAGGGGTTGGGGTGGGAAGGGGGAGTGAGAGGGGTGGAATATAAAATGTGAAAAATGATGGGCAATGCAATTTAATTGAAGCAACTATCTTAAGAGAGAGAGAGAGAGAGAGAGAGAGAGAGAGAGAGAGAGAGAGAGAGAGAGAGAGAGAGAGTTTAACGGTTGTCATTCAGAGTCTTCCCGGGCAGCGTCAGGTTGGTCAGCTAGCAAGGTATTATAAAATTTTGATTTGCTCTCTTACAGGTGTGTTGACCAATGGTACAGATGATTGTTTCTTCGGTGACAGTTAAGGATAGACTGGAAATCTCTGTTGCCCTCAATGTTTCTTAACAGAATCAAGTAATACAGAAAAGATAGAGATCAGAGGGCAAACCACTGTAGCGTTTCAGTATGCATCCTAGCGTACGTACCAAGGGTCGAAGAAAAGGTGGATGCTTATAGCCAATAATCTTTCATTTTAATGCCCGATATTATCTACTAAAAATGCAAAAAAGTTTTGATTAAAACATGCGACTTTATAGGCGTTCCACTAAAACTGGACGTTCCACTAAAACTGGAAAGTGTGAAAAATATTTCAATAGCTTTTAGAGAGTACATTCTCATTGTGTTCAGAAAAAAAAAGGTGCAAATATCCGTAAAAAATGATAACGCAATGAACAGACACATGAAATTTTCATACCGAACGATAGTACAGCCATGATAAATACCAAAGTACTTTTGCAATGTGTTTGCAATCGTTTTTGTAAATATGCTTTTTTTTTGCATATGCATCTAACATGAAAATTATGAAAACATATATATATATATATATATATATATATATATATATATATATATATATATATATATATATATATATATATATATATATATATATATCTACCCAAATCGATATTATGGTCGGAGTATATTGTATTACAGGGCCAATCCTTTTCAAAAATGTCCACGGAACTCCTGAACATGCTCAAGACATCCGGGACTCGAGAAGGTTCAAGTAGGATGTATAATGGTAGACGAGGTTCCACAAGGTCTACCCACGATGTCTGCACGAATACCTTATGCTTTTTACTGTCTTCTTTCCACAGCTACCTGGCAGTGTGTCCATAACTGGAGCATGTCGTTCTGTAACCTTGCACACAACATTCTTCTCGGCAGATTTGTAACAATAACTCGGCTCTTACTTTCATCACAGATTAAAATCAGTTCCTTATTCTAAAACTATTATTTTGGGCATTGCGTTCGTTCATTCTCGTGACAAGGGAGTTTGCTCCACTTTGGAAGAAAAGGCCTCGAATAAATCATTTCCTTGCAGTTCTAACCAAGATGTGGGCAACTGTGCCCGTCTCGCTCTCTTCGGCATAAAACATTATTTTCTAAGGGATCAGGGATGTCTTGCTGTTTTTACTTCACTCTAACAATAAGAACTAGCCATTATTATCATTTCTAATTCATCGCAAAAAGAAACATGAAAAATGCCTCAACCTTGGCTCTGTCTATCTCCCGTGATGTACATATTTAGACCCCTACCTATCTGTCTATCTTCCCGCACAACACTGTTGCAGCCTATTAGTCTCTATTAGCCGAAGAAGGATCGGAGGAGGCGAGGGTGCCGCTACTGGTGCTGCTTCTGCGACTTGCAGCTTCCCTTAACTTGAGTAAATACCTCGGAAATCAAGTCTTCCTGTTCCCATGACGACCGGCAGGAGAGTAGAGGCGACTTCTCCTTCTAACTGCTCCTTCGTCTCCTCTTCTTCTCCTTCTTCTGAGTCCTCTTCCTACTCCTTCTCCTCCTCTTCCTCTTATTTTTCATCTTTTCTTCCTCACTGCTGTAAAACTAGTTACTTATTCCAATTAGACACTAACTTTTTCAAACCTTTCAACACGCTGATCGATGCATGGAGAAGATTCTGCAACCTCCTGAAATATATATATATATATATATATATATATATATATATATATATATATATATATATATATATATATATATATATATATATATATATATATATATATATATATATATATATATGTGTGTGTGTGTGTGTGTGTGTGTGTTTATGTATGTGTTTGTATATACACACACACACACACATATATATATATATATATATATATATATATATATATATATATATATATATATATATATATATATATATATATCTTCTTCTTCTTTTAACGTGCTTTTTCCCATTTTTGTACGGGGTAAGCACGATGCCTTCTTTTGAAGGACTTTTGATTTGGCTTTGGGGTAGACCGTAGTCTCGATCGGCTGCCCTGCCTGACATCGCTTAGACCCCGGTAGCGTATGTTACATATCATACCCGACCCAACGCCCTTTCTTCCCAGCGAGAAGTTGTTGCGCGGGTAGGTCGAGATATATATAAGATATATATATATATATATATATATATATATATATATATATATATATATATATATATATATATATATATATATATATATATATATATATATATGCATACCCAAGTGTGTGCGCGTAAGTAATGAGGTACAAGATTTTTCAGTACAATTTATTTTTGGTAACCTTAAATCCGTAACGAAACTAAACTGAGATACTTTTCCAGGGTGATATTCAAACACATCCGTCTGAAGGGTGGAGTCAACGCTAACCTGCTCAGTTCTGTAGAGCTAATTGTGGATATTAAAAAGGCACCCACATAAGCATACACGTTCATATATATGTGTTCTGTAACGCACCTGTGTTTCCGTGAGCAAACAAAAGTGAAGGCACACTTTTCTAGACTCTCTCACATGTGATGACCCCTTTACATGAAATATACGCTTGCGTATGTTACACTCTGCTCCCTACAACTACGAAATCCCATAAATATTTCCAAGGTGGTCCAAGAACCTTTTATCAAACACTTTTTCCGAGAGCCATCCATTCGCAAGGAATTTTATGCCATGTCGAGAAGTATGTTTTAAAGTTTACTACTGACTTTGTGAGTTCATGATCAAGTACGCTTAACACCCTGACAAAATGGAATCAAAATCATCCGAAATATGGTAATATAATTTCAATTCAATTTCTTGTATCAACGAAGCCCTGGAGTGATTGGTATTGAGTTTGCACAATAAAGGTTTATTTTCATAGCCTAAAATGGAAGGTCTGTAAACAGTGGTGTCGGAGATGTTCTTACCAACAGAATCATCGCTTTAAATGTAGAGCCTAAAAAGGAAAATACATCAAAACGTATCGGATATTCATAGTAGGGATCAGGGTTGGCATTAAAGGTAAACATCAACTGATTAAATACATCTGTTAACAACAGATGATTCTGATATATAAAAAAGAGAATAAATAAATACAAAAATAAGACTACGATATACATGATTTACAGGATATGAAGAACACATGAGATGGCGATAGATATTCAAAAAAATGCAAGAAACGTCAATGGGAACAGTTTATACAGTTTATGGTTTTTCATGTAATACTCGAGATTTTTCGTTAATTATAGGCCCATTGAGATAATAAAGGAGAAGAAATTACATTGTTTATTCATATACTGATCAAAAACCCAAAATCTCTAATGGCCTTATATCAAAAACACAAATTAACCACTATTGATGGATATAATTTTCAAATATACTAAAACAGAACGGGATAATGTTATTTTACTTCCAAGATTAATGAACAGTAAACCTTCTTCACAGGTTAATCCCTAGTTGGTGTCAGTGTTAACCATAAGCCTTTTCCAAGTGTTTCTAAAACTCACTGAATGGCTCATTCGTAATTTATTTTGGCCGATAATTTACGACTGATGCCCCTCCTGACTCCAACCTCCCTATTTATCATGGCTTGGGGAAGTTAAAACGAACATTTTAACAAGGCTTACAAACTTCTTCCGACATAACGACTAACCCACATATGATACTGATAATTTATTTTCTTTTTTTAGTTCTGAAGATAAACTTTCAAAAAATAAGGACAAAAAAGGGAGAAAAGACGATGAAATTAGAGTGGAGCTTCATCCCGAAGATAAACATAGGAAGGAAGATTATAATAGTCAGGAAAACAGAAGGAAGAAGGCTCCAAGAGTTGGCAGTAAAATGAGATGAACAGTCGACAAACCACGCACACCGAGAGTTTTCAAACACCACACAGTCTCCATAAAACGGCATTCAACTTATCAGTTTCTCCATAAAAATAGAAAGGGCAACAGAGGTTATATACCTCTTTATCCAACAAACTTTGAGGTTTCCATCATAAATACAAGGACGCAATTAGTATAGCTAAGCAAATATTTGGTGTCATTAACAAAATTATTTTAACAACCAGAAACAAGTTGCTCTCTTCGTACACGCAACAGTGCGACGTTAGTAAAAAAAATAATAATTTAAATGCATCTTCAGCTGTTCACCAAAAGCCAATAACTTATTCTAGAAATCGGTTCGTCGCTTTGCACGTAATCCTGATTACAACATAGCCATTGGAATGCAAAAAATATAGCAACTCCTTTAAGCAAACTGAATGAGTCATCCATCATTGACTGACATTTCACTAATAATATCCTTACAATTTTCAAGTGTCATTGACCATCTGATCTACTACTTTAATCATACTGCATTGAACTTACGCCTGGTTTCTCTTTTTCGTAAAATCTTTATTCGTAAAATATATGTATGTATGTATATATATATATATATATATATATATATATATATATATATATATATATATATATATATATATATATATATATATATATATATATATATATATATATCTTTATAAATGAACAATTTATCATACTAAACGAAAGGCCGCACCACATGTAGATGAGACTCAGTATTGCATCCGAAAAGGGGTAACAAAGTATTAGAGGATAAAAAATACAAGCAAAAACCAACGTCAAAATGAAAAACCGGACACGAGGAAATCAATAAATAATATATTGATTCGTCGACGCAAAAGCACTCTGGTGACATCGCCGGCCAATATACGAGGTTCGGGGGAAAAACAAATAAAAAACGCATGAGTCCACATTCCGACTGTGTTAAAATTGTTTCGGTGTATACTTTGAATTTCAAACCATCGTTCAACATTTCCCTTGTGGTATGAGTGACGAAAATGCAACCTGTTTCATACGAGACTCGATTTTCCAGTATAAAACAATTTAATGACTAATTTCTTTTCTATTTACCGCAATACAATAAAACAGAGTAACAATTAAATCATAACGATAATGTCGAAGCGGTGAGGGTAAAACGCATTTTATGGAAACATTAATAATAAAAGCATTCATATAATTTAAATAGCAAATGGAATTATGGAAGCGTTCATTACTAAAATTTATTAAAGAAACTAAGCACAAGGGAGAACGCGTTCTTTGTTTTCATGCATATATATATATATATATATATATATATATATATATATATATATATATATATATATATATATATATATACATATATATATATATATATATATATACTATATATATATATATATATATATATATATATATATTATATATATATATATATATATATATATATATATATATATATATACACACACACACACACGCCTACTCGTATGCAATCACTTCACATCCTAATTTATTCTGCGTATTCGTTGTTTTTTCTAACTAATGAATCTTTAGACTATCACGAACAACGTGATAATGTATAAAGAAAATCAACTATCCATGCTAGTAGATTCTGGATATAGTTTGGGGTTGAATAAAACAGAAGAGACGCAAATGTAGTTTCAGACGCAGTAGGACTTTAATGCCCTTTTTTCCAGACTGACAGATAACCTTGCAAATTCACCATCTGGAAATGTAACCCATTTTTAATCTGGCTCTTTCCTTAAAAAGCCTTTTATCGCCCCCCTACTATTTCTCTCTCTCTCTTTATCGGGCTTATGCACGCACGCACAAACAAGCACAAAAAACATATGCACAGAAAAATTGCCCAATATCTGTCGGTACTACAGATCGTCTACATTATCGACTAAAATATGGACAAGAAAAGAGTCTCCGTTAGACGAAGTCAACTTTCCGATACCTCCTTCTTCTTATTAAGCTCTTATAGCCAAGACCTCACTCTTTTTGACTTTTCTGAGACTGTCGGATATATTGCTTCATTGATATACAAGCAAGCTGGTTAAGGGTGAATTACTTTCTGTTCATGCAAGAATTTATACATGAAAACCTATTCTTGAGGTGTTCGTTAATCTATAATGCTTTTGAACACTGCGACTGGATTAGAAATACAATTGATGATTATATATATATATATATATATATAGTTTTTATATATATATATATATAGTATATATATATATATATATATATACAGAAAATAAAATATAGGCTTTTATATATATATATATAATGTAAATATATATACATGCATATATATATATATATGTATATATATAGCACTTGTTTCATAAAAATAAATTTCTAACTCATGTCGGGAATATAAGGTCTCCCAGATGACAGACCAGGGCGTTTATACATTGACCCACAGGTGGTGGTGTTTGGAATCTGATATGATATGTTGTGTCTGAGTTTTTTCAGGGCAGGCTAATGAGCCAGAAATTTATTGTTTATGAAACACGTGCTCGCGTGATGATTATGTTCCATCATATTCACGCTGAAGGGTCATTCGAACGAAATAGTAGCATACTTTAACTCACTGCTAATCTGGGGAAGTTAAGCAAAAAGACTGGTATGTCAGGCGGCTGCCTATCGTAAACAAAAACCTCAGGTACAGAAGTACTTGGGTTCAACTTTAATGACCTGTGTGGATCGATTGGTAATGCCCTGGTCAGAAATTTATATATAGGCTATGTATAAATATACATACATACATACATACACACGTATATATAAATTTCTTATTTGACCTGTGAATGTCAATTGGAAACGCCCTGGCCCGTCACTTGGAAGACCGTGCTTGGTTATTAAATTCTTCAATTCCTCTTTTGCTTTGTTATTCTTTCCGGTGTTTATAATATTCTACATCATAATTTTGCTTATCTCCCACATTCATTATAGGCTACCATATACTTAATGTCTCACTTTTATATGAATGCAATAGTACTGTAGATGACTGAACATGTAGCGTAAGGGTGAAAATGTAATAAATTAATTATTTCTGAGCCAAGACCGAAGATAAGAGTGAACAAATAAAAAATGCGCCAAAGTTTATTCGGCGTAATCGAGTTTTCTGCACAGCCGCTACAGCGCATAATCAAGGCCACCGAAAATAGATCTATTTTTCGTACAATGCTGTATGAGCTGCGGCCCATTAAACTTTAACCATGGCCCGGTGGTGGCCTATCCTATCTAGTTGCCAGAAGCACGATTATGACTAACTTTAACCTTAAATAAAATAAAAATACTGAGGCTAGAGGGCTGCAGTCTGGCATATTTGATGATTGGAAGATGGACGATCAACATAACTGTCGAATTTGCAGCCCTCTCAGCCTCTGGAGTGGTTAAGATCTGAGAAACGAGGGACAGAATAAAGTGCAGACGGACAGTCATGATCGGTACAATGGTTTTCTTTGACAGAAAACTAAAATGAGTCGAAGGCTTTTAGTTGGTTTAATAAGCCTTGTGGCGGCGGTGGAATAAACCCCACAAAAGACCCTGTATCCTCGGAGTTTACTTTTATATTTCTTTGTGAATTGCGGGGATATATATGCATATATATATATATATATATATATATATATATATATAATATATATATATATATATATATATAATATATATATATATAGAGGCTTATAATCACTGGTCGGTGAATTCATATATTAATTACCACAGGATGGTGGTATTTGATTTGATATAATATATATGTATGTATATTATATATGATATATATATATATATATATATATATATATATATATATATGAGAAATATATATATATATATATATAGGCATATATATATATATATATATACGTTGGATGTTTATATATACACATATATGTGCGCGTGTGCGCATAAACCACCTGCGCCATCACGAGGAAATTGAATTTTATGTAGCTCACACGTGCGCGTGAAACATGTCAAATACGGATATACTTTACTCGCACCGCAAGTGGCCCCTCGCTAAAAGCACATAAAAGACAGATGTAATCGAGTTTCTTTGTTACCGCAACTATCGTAACCAAGCCAACGACAACGTTACCTTGGACCGTAGCTTTTCTAATCACAACCTGTAATTATAATCTATTGTACAAAAGATTATACTCTTCGTTTTGCTGTTTTCTCTTGTACATAGTTATGTTTTCTGTACCTGTGTGAAATAAAGTTGATAGTTAATTTGTCTTGTTTCATATAAATAATAATAATAATACTGAAAGAAATTAATGACCATCAGCTGCATTGATCTTGTATAGAGAGAAACCAACTCTCTGTTTTACGCTTATAACAGTTTTCTCTCACGTTACTACAACTGGCGAGTAACGATCCCAATAGTGATCATCAGGAGTTAAATTTCAGAGATTTCTGCATACGTCTATTTTCTCTTCAAGTCAAACAACGGTGAGCATAGTCCAGAGCATTACAGGACTATGCTCACCATATTTGATTTTCTCTCAGTAGACGTATGCAGAAATGCCCCTGGCAAAATTAACTCCTGATGATCATGACTCCGCGTTAAGCGCCAGTTGTTTCTTCAGTAACTCCTGGAACTGTTATAAGAGGATGAAAACGAGACTCTATACAAGATCAATGTCAACGGTTCTTTAATAGCACTTGAACTTGACGAACGGTATCTTATTAATATAATAATAATAATAATAATAATAATAATAATAATAATAATAATAATAATAATAAATAATAATAATATTAATAATAATAAGTTATTTATTGTGAAACATTAAAGATGGTCACACTAGCAAAACAGCAGAAGAATAAAACAGACGTTTCATCATAATGTTATTTAGAGAGAAGAAATAATTTTGTACAAGAAATATATCATTAATACCGATTCACTATTTCCGATCAAAGTAATCGCGTAACCAAGTCAGGGATCCTTTCAGTACGCGCACTGAGTAGGTATCCCAAACAGAGTAAGAATATCAATTGCACCCCTCATATTTTGCGGAGGAAACTAAGTAAAGTAAAAGTATAATTTACTTCATGAGTAAATTCCACTGCTGGTTTTAATACCTTCTCTCAACCTGATATTTCATTTGCAAAACAAACGTGACATGGTCATCATACGCTGCAAGGTAAAAAAAAATAGTCGTATATTATTTCGTATAAATATTTTGAAACATGGATTAAATTACGATAATCTCAAATTGAGAGAGAGAGAGAGAGCGTATGCGCAAAACCATAAATCTAGATGGCCAATGGTGGTACCATCTCGTAAGGACAACTTTAATGAATTAAACGTAAACTCTCCCTACAAGGCAACTACATTATTTCATTTTATTTCTCTGAGATTTTCTTTTGAAATGTATCCGGTCTAATTCCATCAAGGATTTTCCCTCTTGAATATTAAAAAAAATATGAACATTTTCTCTCTCTCTCTCTCTCTCTCTCTCTCTCTCTCTCTCTCTCTCTCTCTCTCTCTCTCTCTCTCTCTCTCTCTCTGTACTGAAAAGCTTCTAGAGTGTTCACATCTATCAAGAGGAAAAATACTCATCATCATAAGTATACATGGTTTTGAAATTGCATTTGTGGTACACGATATTTTATTTTTTATATCACTTACGCTGTTCTTTTCATGTTTTTTTTTCAGGAATCCTTTTGGATTTTGAAAGTCTATTTTACTTTAATAAGAACAGAGTGATTCATATCAAAAATAAAATATCGTGTACCTCAAATGCAATTTAAAAACCACTTATACTTATGATGATGAGTATTTTTTTTGTTGATAGATGTGATATATATATATATATATATATATATATATATATATATATATATATATATATATATATATATATATAGATGTCTATATACATATATATATATATATATATATATATATATATATATATATATATATATATATATATATATATATATATATATATATATATATATATATATATATATATATATATATATATATATATATGTGTGGGTATGTGTGTATGGTTGCAATTATGATAAAATTATTGAGCATGTCTTCTTCACGGAGGCGTGAAGTTGTTGTTGAATATACAGGACAGAAAAACTGTGGCAGTTCTTGAAGCAAAATGCTTAAAAATTACTTTTATCTTAAACTGAAAAGATTTAGAGAATGTGAGACGAAATACGTGTGTGTGTGTGTGTGTGTGTGTGTGTGTGTGTGTGTGTGTGTGTGTGTGTGTGTGTGAGTGTGTTGAATTTAAAGGAAGACGTTAGCGTAAATGAAAAGATGGGCCAAAGCAGTTCTGAATGGTTTGGCTAAGTCAAGTAAGGTGAGGGGATACTCTGATGATAGTCTCGTAGTGTTAGGCAATTGTTGGTATAAAAGTCCAAAACAATACCTAGAAACAGCTGTGTTCATGGAAGGAGAACAGTATTGCAAAGGAGCGACATTACATGCGTGAGAGGTAAACTAAACGAAGGTAAAGAAAGGGCGTTGGACATAGGTCTAAACGGTGTTATGTGGAGTCAAGAAGCCACTAAGATCCAAAATTATTTATTTATTTTCTTAATCGATAGTAATTTCATATCCATTTCCAGATTTAAGGGAAAAAATATGACAGTGCCCTCCGTTCAATTTTCTCTGAAGCCATATCATACACGTACACAAAAACATCATCAACAGCAAAGATCACAGTGCCCTTTGTCATGCAAGCAAACTAGTTCTTACGAGCTTTGCACTCTTATCACCAACAGATCGCTCCTCATTCTTTCCAAATGACTAAAACATCTCAATACACTAAATCCCCCTTTCATCTACACTAACATTTTCACTACTTCATCCAAGACTCTTCATAATTTTCATCCAATTAGTTTTCATCATGGCACATATACCTACGAAACAATTCATCTCAACGACTTCAATTTTTTCTTTAATTAGTGTTCAATATCTACACTTCATTTCCATAAAGGAGAGTATGCATAACAATCACTTTTATACTGTCATCTTGTCTTAAATAAGCACACACTTTCTGAGTCTCTTCCCAGTCTTCTGTACACACCCTGCAACCTTCCTAGCTTCATATATTCTGTGACACTTTCTCTTATCCGGCAATCACCCACTTTTATTCTTCAACCATCCATATTAGCATTCCTAATTCCATCTCCCTGACAACTTTTCATCATCTATCCTACTCATGCTCAAACTTAGTAATTTCTCCTTCAGCAAACACCTTCACACTCCACCATCAGTCTCTTGAGTTATGTTCACTATCCTTAAGCAGCACTGCATAATATGCAGCACTCTATTCACGACTCATTTTCTCATCCCAAACTTTACAATAAAGTCAAATATCCTTTCTTTCAAACCATAGATATAAAACAGCCACAAAAACATGTAACACACCTGTGCCTCATACCAAAATTTTTCATTAAAACCTGTCAGTTTTTTTTCTATATTTCCTAACACACCTTTGCCACCACAAGCACTTGATTGCTTTCAACAACTTATTTTCATACCTTCCATTTTGCCTCTATTGATTTTTCGTGAGCTTTTTCTAGGCGCATGTATGCAGGATTCTGGCACATAGTAGTTTTGTAACAAACGGCTGATCCACACACCTCGTTCCTTGTCTAAACCCACACTCTTCTGCCTCAATCAAACTTTCCATCATTTGTCTTACTTTTTTAATCAAAATCCTACTGGCCACCATCATTGGCTAATTAAGCACTATTATGCACCCGTAATCCTACCTCTTTATACACAAGAACAGTTAATCTAATCACCCTTTCATTTGTAAGCTTTCCAGCATATAAACCTGGTTAACCACTCAATATCATTTTTACCACTATACTACAGCATCTCGGTTGTAATCTCATGAATTCCTAGTGTCTCTCCGGTCTTTACACTCTTAAATACCATCCTTATGCACTGAACTCTTACTTCCATACCTCATTTCCTTTTGTTGAATTATTTAGCTCTAACTCTGCTCCTCTTATCAAAATAATACACCCTGTAGGGGGAGGGGTAGAGCTGTCAGTGCACCTCACGTGGTGGACTGGCTCTAGGTTCTTTGCTGCATCCCTTCGGCCACTAGCAGCAACTCGCTTCATTCTTTTTAGTGTACACATATTCATATTCTCTTTCTTCCATCTTACTTTCCACCCTCTCCTAACAATTGTTTCATAGTGCAGTTGCGAGGTTTTCATCCCGTTAACCCTTTAAAACCTTTTTACTCTCAATTTCCGTTTCAACGCTGAATGACCTCATACGTTCCACAGCTTGGCCTTTGGAGTGAATTTTACATTCCATTCCATTATCCACGTGCAACAAATCTTCAGAATACTCATTTCATTAACCCAGGGTTACTTTCACTCCACACAGCACTTTTTTTACTAGCATCTTTCTTTCTAAGATCCATTTGTTCATTAACTTTTTCTCTGAATATATTTCATTATAAACAGTTGCTTCTTGTTCACGTTCTCCAGTCTGTCTTAATTATTTGCCTTGTTTTCTCAGTGACTTTCTTCTTTACTACCATACTCATCTTCCTTTCTGTATATATGTACATTACCGTCTCTTCGGTCATGTAGTCCATCATCATTGTCTTTTGGCTAAACCTTTCATGTCATCTCACAACTTACTCCAAACCCCATGGCACCTTCCGAGAATTTTTTATATGTCTCATCTACTTCTAGTTCTATATCTTTACCGTCAGCCAGTTTTACAACCATATGCTCTTTTTATCTACCTGTTATCAAACTCATCCAATGATATTCATAGATAAATTCATCCTTTTCTCCCTAAAGTGAACTTAATTTTTGCATCAACCAATTACTGATCATACATCCAGACTCTCTCCCTCTCATCAATGGATCCATCTGTTCAATTTTCATCTGCTTGATTCTAAAATATAACCAGCAAGCTATTCTTTCAACGTTTTCTTTTTCCTTTGTATGCTCATGGAAACACTACAATATTTCAAAAAAATCAAACCCATTTCCACACACATTTCCATACGATACTCTCCACTCATTTACTACAGGAACTCCATACTTGCTTACAAAGTTGTCACTTACTCTGTTTCCTAATTCACATTCAATTCACTTACCACAGCCATATCAGTATTTTGCAAACATAACCTGCTAGGATCAAATTCTTCCAAAAACATTTTATTCCAATCTCAATCATTTCCATTCCTGTACCATATATATTCACTATCGCAAATTTCCTCATGCCATGCTAATTTTACTCATACAGCCAGCAAGTAACACATATATATTTCACCCATCCCAGAGTCTCTCGAACACTACAAGTGCTTTCTCCATTCCATTATTCCATTCCTGCAAACAGTGGCCTTTCACCTTTACCTCACTTATTGCCGAAGCATCAAACTTTCTCTCCATGAACAAATGAAGTGTCACACATTTTTTCCTCTTCTGCACAACAGGCATGATAATAAAAAAACCTAAAATCTTAGTACTTTATCCTCCATATCAGTAGAGGGTTGGTGTTACAAATCGCGGCCTCTCCCACACACACACATTATATATATATATATATATATATATATATATATATATATATATATATATATATATATATATATATATATATATATATACATATATATACACACACAGTATATATATATATATATATATATATATATATATATATATATATATATATATATAACGTGTGTATGCATGTATATTAAATTCCATTTGGAATATGCTCCGTATTCAGTAACCCGAGAATCAGTGACAACCTTTGTTTCAAATAAAAACAAAACGAAAACGTGGACGAAACCTAATCTTTCTACTTATAGGGATCCCAGAGCGCGTTTGGAGTCTGCTCGTTTTTCAAAGTTGATTTTTGACAATCTTCTAAACTCAAAACACTTTTGTATAGCCCTTCTCTATCGCTCTTTTTCTTCCTAAACTCAAACGTTATTTGTGAAAGCGGGAAATATAAGAGCCAAGATAATAATATTAATAAAACAATGGATTTCCTGCCAACACTATTCAAAAAGTACTTGAATCACCACTATTCGATCAGTACCTGATTTTTTTTTTTTTTTTTTTTCTTGACAGCTTTTACTACAGGTACGAAGTCTGAGTAAAAATTGTCCAGTTTCGAGTAATCACTAACATCAATCAAGGAGAAGCAGACAAACTGGAGATGTCTTCTTAACAGTGTTTGTAATGAGGCTATTCCCTAACATCGCTGCGACCACGTGCTGTATTATATACAAGTTAGTGATGGTTTGAACACCAAAACACTTTTACTCCACCTTTGTCCACATGAAAATGGCTCATCAGAACATGAGAAAATCAACAGAATAAAAAGCGCTGACACATGTTTACAAATAGGAACCCCTCCCTAAGAATAACAATAAAGTAATCTGCGACCTTGAACCTAATTATTAACTTAAGGTAATGATTATGGGTCTCAGTCTAAAAATGTGTAACCCGGCGCCGAAACAACAGGCCAGATTTTAACAATATCCAGTGATAGATGGCAAGATAGTGAGAAAAAGAAATTGTGGATGGACAGAAAGACAGACATAGTCATAATTAGAGGCACAAGCCGTATTTCTAGTACCATACAATAATAATAATTGGTATTATAATTACTAATATTAGTAATAGTACTAGTAGCAGTAGAATAGTGAGTCCTGTCACTAACCAACTAATATTAAATTATAAATACTTTTTCCATGTCTCAAAAAGATCTATTTCAAATGGCAATAAAAGTGAGGAAATATTTATATAGGTGCCAGTTCCTTTTACTTCATAAATTCATTTGCTTCAAATAATACGCTTACAATTAATTCCACGTCTTTCCAAGTCTACAGAGCTCTTCAATCAAACCTCGGAAAAGGGATGTTATGGCTGAAAATTTAGAATGCAGGGAACTAATCACACACATATATGTATATGTGTGTGAGCGCGCGTTTGCAGAGAGAGAGAGAGAGAGAGAGAGAGAGAGAGAGAGAGAGAGAGAGAGAGAGAGAGAGAGAGAGTCACATTTAACTTTTATGTTATTGGGTGTTTAACCTGACAGCGGCTGATTCCTCCCTCAAGTTCCAGAGGTGAGGACCAAACCGACAACCTGGGATTTACGCAACATGGTCTGCGGAAGGCAAACCATTGTGCAATCACAAGGGTATTATTAAGCCAGTTACTTAACGTCAGGCAGAAAGGTAAATTGCTTTGGTGAATTTTTTCTCTCTACAAATCTGGTTCATAAAACATCTTACCAAGCTGCCTGCACACACAATATATTATATATATATATATATATATATATATATATATATATATATATATATATATATATATATTTATATGTATATATAAAAATATATATATATATATATATATATATATATATATATATATATATATATATATATATATATATATATATATATATATAATATATCACTTTCAGCTGTATGCAACATGCAGCGTTCTCTTTTTATGCAAACTACTTAAAACTTACTGAAATACAGTCGAGGTCTTTTCCCATTTTTCGCGAGACCACTTAAAACTCTATGTCCCTTTACACTTGCAGTTCAAGCATTTCTTTAGCTCAATTACTCCAGAGCTTCAAGCTTTATCAAAATACACAGACAACCTAAAGCTTTCTAAAACGTCACACCAAATGCTATAAAACCGTCAGCTCCTTGTGTTGTCACATATCTTAGCTCGGAGCATCCCTCAATCTTGGAAGATCCATAACCTCAGCGCTTCCTCACTTCCATCACCATTTCTCCACATTCCCCCACAATATTCATCGCTGACATTTACCTGTAGTGTCCTTTGCAAACACATCTCAATCCGTTTCCGTTATTCCGTGATTCTCTTGGTCTCTTAACCCTCCCTCTGCGTCAACAACTCGAGATTTGCTTCATAAAATTTCATCCTCAGGGCTTCTTTAAAGCTTTCGTCGTCCAGCTTCTGCTTCTTTTGTTGTCATCGAAGGTACTTTCGACTGATTGTTTCTTTTCAAAATTCTCTTTTACTTATTATTTATGACTGAAAGCAAGTCCGTTTACTTAAGATTTGTATAATTACTTCTTTCCAACAGAAAATGATTGGGGCAAGTCTGTTTACTTAGGATTTGTAAAATTCTTCCCAACAGAAACTGCTATTTCTGGGAACGAGAAAGAGATTAATCCAATTTTTACAGAGCATAAGAGCTTACAGTACATAAACTCATTCTGAATTTGGGAATTCACTCCTAACAAAATTCCGGTCAGTTATAAAAAAATATGTTTTTAATACAAATGAAACTTACAGAAAACTGGGAGTGTCACTGTTAAAGCTAAGACTCCATTATGGAAGTGAAATGTCGATGAATGCAAATAAAAGAAAAAAGACTGAAGCTGTTAAGAACTGTTTGTATAATAAATGTGGCATACATGGAACTGAAAGGGTGAGAAATGTGTTGCTGCAATTTGAGTAGTAATGATGAGAAACATTGAATCACAAATTTCTTTAGATGATTTGGTCTTGTGGAAAGAATGGAGAATGAAGGGATGCTGAAAAGAGTGAAAGATACACAAGTGTTAGGAGGGACGTGGAAAGGAAGACTTAAAAAGCACCGGATAGATTATGCAAAAGAGATATTAGAAAGGAGTCTTAATACCTAAAAAGTGAGCGTGGGTGTGTAAGATAGGTGTGATGGCAAGATGTGCATGCAGGTAGGCTGAATAAAATGTTGATGAGCCTTACCTGAAGCATCTAAAGTTATGGAAGTTTTCTGCACATGGGATACATCCACTAATCAGCAGTTAACGTAGTGATCATTGTGTGGTTTTTCTCTTAGGGGAAATGTCTTACATACATATACATATATAAATACACACACACACATATATATATATATATATAAAGCAAACCTCTTACGAGAAAATAAACTTTAAAAAATTGCGTCAAATTTCAGACGTTATACTGTATTTCTCTTCAGCTGAACTGACGGATATTGACAGTAAAGCCTATATTTACAAAAGGACGGCGACGGACGACTTAGTTATAAAACTGAAATGGGATAAATACAACAGAAAGTGGTCCCAAAGGAAGGCCATCGAGAAGGAAAGGTTAACTGCAATGGTCAACGGGAGGTTTCATATTAAGTTTGTCATCAGATGGTTGATTTGATTTTCTTACGGTGTTCATTGTGGGTCGCAGGACGAAATCATCCAATAAATCCAATTTTCACTGGAATGCATATAATTTATATTGTCTGTTTTACTGATAACTGATGTTCCTATGATTTTTATTCGTTTTTTCTGCCGGAGCTTTTACACAACAAGGAAAAATCGTCCCAATGAAGCAATTTACAGAGTATCATGAATGATGGAAAATTCAGTAGATTTCTAGTGCATAACTGACCGATGTTCTGTTGCAATAACACAGGCCAGGAAGCGGCCGGCTAATCCGACGTATTCCGATGATCTTTGCCTAGTTGCAAAGGAAGGGATTTTTCTCGCCAAAATGTTTCGTGGCCTTTTTTATACCTTTCGTATGTGGTAACACTATTTTGTTACTGAAGTTGTGGAGGTTATTCGCGGTGTTGACTGCGCAGTAGATTATATTAGCTTTGTTAAATGTTTTCTCAGTTATGAATTTTGGCCATAGTAACTAAGATAGTGGGTAACGGATAATGCTAAATTACAAGACTAAGATATTCTGGGGAACAAACGCGAAGCGCTCTCACAAAATACACTTCATGACACCAGTATTTTACCATTGCTGTCGCAACAAATCGGAAGTGGATGATATTATGAGATTAAGAAGGTCGGCTTCCTATACTGTATACTGGTAATAATGAAACATTGTTTAACGGCATACAAAAAGCAGAAGTTCCCTTTCTGAGGTACCAATACAGCAGTTTAAAAATTTTGTAATCTTAAGCTTAACCGTATCGTCTATTGAATCTCGCTCCTGTTTTGCTTAACCTTTTCAGAGGATTATTAACGCGGACTAGGAAAATTTGCATTACTCAAGACCAAGTAGAACCCGGGTGGCAAAAATACTCTCAGGACGGTCCTACAACTTTTCTTATTGCCGAACAATCGTGAAAACTTCCCAAAAATTGAAATTGTGCAATGTGCAAATTGTTTTGGTCTTCAAAATGAGAGAAGTAATTGATAATTTATCAAGAAAAAAGCTGAAAAGTTATTAGCTAAAAAGAAAATTTATATTTTCCTTTACAAATTCCTTTAAAACACTCTCCTTCTCATTTCTGTACACAAGATTTAATACCATTTTTCTGCAATGCCAACATAAAACTCTCACGATGAGAAATATTTAGCAATTATCCAAACCATTTATAATAACTTCAAGATACCAATTAAAAGCACTGTATTTTCAAAAATAGAATTTCGAAATAAAATACTTGCAAAATCTTTAGAAAAAAATCATTTGAAAGCAAAGAGAAAAATCCTGAAATGAAGAGGTGGTCTTAAAGGGCAAAAACCTAGTTGATTTGCGGGCGAGGGATCTCATTAAATCGTAATCTATTCTAACTCAGGAGGTTAAAGATCACGTGATTGGAGTGGCAAAGGGGGTCAAATAGCCACGCGGGAGGTTTCCTCCCTCCTATTTTTACTCTTACCATTGCAGGTGCAGCCGCTGTTCTAATGCTGCTGCTTCTTCTTCTTCTTCTGTTATTATCATTATTATTATTTACCTATTCTCTTCATCATCTTTAAGTGAACAATCTTAGCATTTTGAAAACTTTACTCAGTTAATCTGTCTCAATATCTATCTGATAGTTCCTCGTTGGACGAGTCGGTAGATTTGTCGGTTAGCACTCTGCTAGACCCGAGTTCGAGTCTTCAGCGGGCTAATGAAGAATTAGAGGAATTTATTTCTGGTGACAGAAATTCATTTCTCGCTATAATGTGGTTCGGATTCCACAATAAGTTGTAGGTCCCGTTGCTAGGTAACCAATTGGTTCTTAGCCACGCAAAATAAGTCTAATCCTTCGGGTCAGCCCTAGGAGAGCTGTTAATCAGCTCAGTGGTCTGGTTAAACTATGGTATACTTAACTTTTAACTATCTATCTGATCTCATCATTCGCGCGTACACTTCGCGAGCAAACGCTGTAGGGTATGAAGGGGATTCGCAACAAATCGATTCTGAGTTAACGACACGACTTTGTGGAGTGCTGTCAAACAGTCTATCCGCAATATGGAATATCATTAGGTAAAATGCTTTAGCGTTATCACGATTGAATTATATGCTGGAATTTCAAGTTTGCATGCCACAAAACAGTTGCTAAAAGTATTTTACATATTTATGTAAGCACGTCTCCATCTACACACAAAGTAGACATTTCTGCACGCATATGCTTCCTAGGATACGAAAAGATTACGTATTCATTGATAAGAAAAAGAATAGTAAACCTAAGAGCTCTCTCTTTGTTTTATGAGGTTTATATAATCTGGTTATTACAAATTCTCCTGGCATACTCTAAATACCAGTAAAGAACTGCCTAAAAAACACATTTTTTATTTCAATGACTTGGTCAAGATATACCCACAAACTAAATGTACTATATTCTTTGTTATTCGGCCACTCATTCTACAGCTGCGCGGCAAGAGATGGTTTTAGGCAGCAAGATAAAATTTCGAAACATCACGCATCACCCTTCTGAACAGTGCACGTCAGTTTTAAAATTTTATAAGATCCAAGCTTTTGGAGACGCCTTTCTACGTTTGAATTCGTACCTAAGTAATCATGCATAAAACTGCCCTGTGAACTCGGAAGTTCGTAAATCAGGAAAACGTGCCCTTGGATCACAGTCCAATTGCAAGAATATCAAAAGAATAAAAATTTCAGACCGAGCTCCCGGGCATTTTAATGGCAATCAAATAGACTCACACAAATTCTTTTAACAAGTTTAAAAAAAAATCAACAAGTCGATATTAGGTTACACAGTCACAAAACCTTGACTAGTGCTCATTTTGGGGAAATCATCAATGTGGACATTCTTCTAAATAAAAACAATCACGTTATCAGAAAGTCCCAAGGATGGTAACAGTGAGTCTTAAAGTAGTTTAACCAGACCACTGAGCTGACTTTCAGCTCTTATAGGACTGGCCCGAAGGATTAGGATAAAATACCACATAGGCTCACGTTTTCATACTGTAACACATACACACAATAAATACATTTACTCATGCTTCCACACTAAAAAGGTATATTAAAATTTAGAATAAGTTAAGTAATATTTAAAAAATTTAAAATTTAAATTCGACAAATGCTATGTTTTCGTGCTTTTATTATTTACTTATTTTTATATTTTATCTATCAAACCACAGTTCCTCATGAACAACAAAATCGGAACGACTGAAAATGTAAAAGATTCTGACAAAATTTCATTTATTGATTTATTCCCAAAAGCTGACAGTCGCTGTTAATGAGCACATTAGGTAATATCGATTATTACTAAAATCAGCTTGATAAAAGAATCAAATAGGACTGACTTGCTCCTGGTTTATGGAATAACAAATATAGCCACAGCCAGGCTGATCAAATGCCACAAACGTTTGGTCAGTATATCATTTTGAGAGAATTTAAATGTGTCTTTGCCAAGTTGATTAATAAGGAAAAGTATTAAACTCCTCGCAAAATATAGAGTGGACATCTGACCTTCACTTTTGGGTACTTGAATGCATTCTGGAATGGGCTATCCGAAAATGTTACTTAAAACATCTTGAAACGTTCTCGTCTTTATCCCGAAAACCGAAAGTCTGAAACAGTGCGATCATTAATTTTCGTTCCGGAATTTCATCAGGAGACACTGACGTTATCTATTTCAACTTTAATTTCAGTGACGGGTGCGGTGTAAATGTTGATCAGAGTAATTACCTTGTCATATCACAACAATCCTCGCCTAAACTATTTTTGTGCAATGTAATTTTTCCTTAAAAATTATTCAAATTCACAAGTATTTGGTTATAAATCTCACTTTACTTTGTACAAGGAGAATTTATCCATAACCACTGTGCGCATTTATAATCTTAAGTTTCTTAAGTTCTCAAAGATAGGAATACAGAATTTAGGCCAAAGGCCAAGCGCTGAGACCTACGAGGTCATTCAGAGCTGAAAGGGAAACTGACAGTATGAAGGTCTGAAAGGTGTAACAGGAGGAAAACCCAGCAGTTGCACTATGAAACAGTTGTTAGAGAGGGTGGAAAGTCATACTGAAGAAAGACAATGTGAACAGAGGTACAGGAAAAGGAATGAAAGAGGCTGCGAAGAACCTAAGGTAATGCCTGCAGCGCACCACGTGCGGTGCACTGACGGCACAATTTCTCAAAAATGAGAAATGCCAGTGAACGTCAAAATCACTCGTATATTATCTTCGCTGTGTTTCCTAAATCTTATATTCAATTTCTGTTTCAAGGAGATCCCTCATCACCCAAAGAAATACAGGATCGACATGGTCCTGTTGAAACAGCTCCTTTTATCGCTAATTTCTCTTTTCCTCTTCTTCCGAATTAAAAGGTCAGATAAATGCAAACAAAAATCTGGTTTGCCGACATGGGATTATTTTTTTTTATTCATTTTACCAAAGACCACTTTCGTTGTATAGTTAAAATAGAGTTTACACTTCCAGGCTTACTGTGTTTTTGGTAAACGTGAAAGATACTTTGAGTTGGAAAATTCCGTCGAATATATTATCTTGCAAAGCTTATCTTAACTAATTTATTTCTCTTACATATATTATTTGCACTCATACAGTAAAATACAAGCAGTTATGTAAAAGAGGTGGTGCTTGTGACAGGATTTTTAACTTTAAAGAATTCATTAATCTGAAAATGTAGTTCACCACCACGGTTAGATTTCATTAATTTTGCAGACTGAAAAATTTGCCACGTTCAGAAAAGCTTGAATTATAGGTTACCTTACCCCACAACTGCTCCATCAGTGCATACATGCCAGAGGTTGTTTCATCATCAACCCAAGAAGCAAGGACTGAAAAGCCACTTTGCATACTAATGTAACATCCAGGGTGAACACTCGTTACACTCTGAAAAACAAATGTGCAAAACCATACCCAGAGTATTCAAGATTGCATCGACCTTTAGGAAGGTCATGGATGAATTATAATTATATTATGCTAAAATATAACGAGAGACAGCAGAATGAAAGTGGTCGGTTTAAACAAAATGAAATAATATACCGTACAAAACGGAATACTGTGCAAAAAAAAAAAAATCTCACAAGAAGAAATCTAAGACAAAATATTCCAGTCATAAACGTCTATCATATTTCTGAGTCTTTCCCAAAGAAAGAAATACCGAAATTAATATAAAAAAATAGAAACAAGAAATCACGCTGCCGGAAAGACGAGACAACCTGCACGATATTTAAAGGCGGAGAACAGAGAGAGAAAAAAAAAGAGGAAAATAAAAATATCCTCCCATGCAGCTCAAGCATCAAGGGAGGTATCATGATAGCTCCTATTCACTCATCTAACACCGGATAAAAGAAAGTCCTTTCATTAAAGAGGAAAAATTCGCCTTGCTAAAAACCGGACTTACACTGCACGGATTAACACAGACACATCTACAGAGAGAGAGAGAGAGAGAGAGAGAGAGAGAGAGAGAGAGAGAGAGAGAGAGAGAGAGAATTATTTATATTCTACTGATGAGTGAAAGGAAGCACTGAAATATACAGTGCTCGGTAGACAACACATCTCCGAGTAGGTAATACAAAGTCAGATGTGAAAAAACCGGAGTTGACATGGTGTCTATGGCAACAAACAATCACTCATGGGTCAATCTCTCAAAAAATTTAATAATCTCCTAAAGGTTATAATATCATACTGGCTTAGTTTCGCTGTTTTTTATCACTCTATCTCGAGATATTCCTCAACGTACAAATATACACACGGGTGAAAACATAACCTCTTTCTCACTCTTGCTTCTGAAGGACTCTCTGTCTCTGTCTCTCTCTCTCTCTCTTTCTGAGCAACACAAAAATATGCAAACATGTTTTAACAGTCCTTCCTTAATCATCTTGTCTTTGAGAAGAGTACTGAAAGTTACAATAAATAAGTTTGCTTTTTTAACGATATCGCGAGAAAGGGCAATCACAAGAATTATCAATATGATACACAGGCAATCCTGACACACCGCACTGTTCCACACGCAACCAATAATCTACAACCAATATCCATCCAGGCTTAAACTGATCCAGGCATAATATGCAACAGATCGTAATAGTTTGCAAAAGATCCCATCATAAGTCACAGCAAATGCCCATGCAATATGATCTACAATCAATTGCTGGTCAACATGAGGGCAGAGTCTCCCAGTTGAACTAACGGAACTAATTAGGGGCTGCCAAAAACAGAACTGAGAGATTTGCAGAGAAAACTTATAATAATTATTTGTAAACAAAACGACATGGTCCTCCATATTGAGATCTAGTATATTCGCTGTTCCTTTCATTAGCTAATGATAGGGGTCTAAAAAGTGTTGTTCTGAGCTAATGCTCACCAAATTTAGTTTCCATTTACGGAATATGAGAAAAAAATCGAGAAAGTCAGGGTGGAAAAGACCAACGAGGTATTTTACCCTTTTCTTAGACATATCACATTTTATCATAATTGTCTTCAATTTAGTCTTTTCTGTATTTGCAGTTATAACTGCCCATGTTCATTCTTCCAGTGGCCAATAAGACTGTTGGTAATCTTATCTCCATGTCCTTAAAAGATCATTTTACACATTTGCTACACTTCGTATGCATGCAGAAAACAATTAAGATATGTTTGATGCACTTTTATGTGTAACTACTTTATTTTAGAAGCACTTAACAATGGATTTGTCAGTATTTGTTTTAACCCATTTCTTTTTTTTTTTTTTTACTTTGGCTTGCTATCATTACGCACTTATGAACAACAAGCATCAAAACTTCAGTTTTAGAGCCTACTGTATGTATTTATTTCATTCACAACTTTTTAAACTATCAGCGGCAGAGTAGTTTTTGAAGGTGTGTAAGCTTCGCCTGGAGTAATCTTATCTGGTATGCCGTAGGTTAGTGTTCCGGGGTCTTTGCTGTTCTAGTTTTCACTACTGACTCAGCTGTTGGGCTAGGAAATAAGGCAATGTAGTATGCAAACGATGCAATTATTTGAATATCTCACAAAGAAAAATGAAAGATGTTACCCTCATAGGATCTGAAACAGATCTCAGTTTAAATTTCTATAAAACAAAGACTAATTAAAAACCTGGTTTCATACTATGCTCCCATTCCATGATTCGCTTTATATTCATAACCTTGTACTTTGTTTTTTAATATTTCATACTACTGAGATACACTTTCAACACTAAGTCTTCTATTTCATAGGCTACGGATATGGATGAAAGCAAAACTTTCCGTTAGAAGAGTTGCATTACCGGCAATAATTAAAATTTTAGCACAAAAGTGACACATTACAAGTTTTCTTTCCATCATTTTGTATATTGTAACTCATAACAAAGTCATTAGCCTATTTAAAAATAAATGACAAGAATAAGTTATTTTACCGCCATTGCATGCGAATTATTTCGAAACGGCAGTGTCCTAGATAGAGTCTACAAAATAAATCATTGATAGTGCAGGAGACATGTTTTGCAAAATAAATATAGAAGAGAACAGCTGCCGATATTTTTCACTGGATAAAATGTTAGGGGTCACACTGGACGGTTTTCATCATTTCGCGAACTGAAACATATCACACGGAGGGGCAAGACTACATTTTTCTATGAATAGTTTCCCCGTGAGCGGGACTTTAGGGTGCAATAAGTAGCAGAAACAAAATAGTCTGCACTTGAGGAAAAGCCTTTAACACTCTTCAGGCGGTGTCAGAGGGGCGATTTGTCTCTACATTCTGGCCAAACCGTTTGCTACCGTAAAATAAGCAGTTTTCCTCATACAAAGGATAGATGCATATCTATTTTTCGTTGTGATACCAAAATATACTCACCGAAATACGTTTACCAGTCCGAACCTTAGACCGAATAACATTTTCAAGTGTTCGTCACTCTAACAGCCTAATTATCGTTTTTCAAGTCAACGAAGGAAAATAATGGTCATGGGATGTTACAAAATATGACTATAATAGCATGGGCTTACTCTTGTCGAGTTAATTAAAGTTATATGGCTGTTCCCTGGGGGATGTTGCTGGGTAGCGTCTATAGCATATATCTAGAGCGTAGGAAAGGGTGCCCGTCTTGAGCAGCAATGCAGTGAAGGTAAGAGATTTCAGTGTTGTTACCAACATCAGCTATCTGTATGGACACTGGAAGTAAAATGAAAAGTAATTTCAAGAAACGTTCACACAGGGCAGCGCTAGTCTCTCTGTTAATAAGTTACAAGCTCAGATTGTTAAGGACAGACTTCTAGATTCGTTTTTCTGTATTTTGTTTTCACTTAGATATACTTGTCAGGAAGAGAAATCACATACACATGGACAAAACGCTCGATAATGTATGATTAAAGTCGCCACACATAAAAATCAATCTGTAAAAGCATCACCTTTCATACTACGAGATAATATGAATCTAATGATCAAAGAGCTGAATATTATATGCATTTTTCGATCACTGAAGACAAAAAAATCCCAACAAGAAAGTGAAAATACGAGTCTGTGGTTCGTCTGAGAAACCCTAAATCATGGTGCCCAATTTCGGAACTAATTAAAAGAGGAGAAGACATGCTGCTTTTCGCCAGCACTTAACACCAAGGAATCGAAATACCGGAAATTAGAAGAATGACCTATGTGCATGATTTTTCCAAACACCGTCTTCATGTGAGACTACACTGACATTGCAATTTTCAATACACAATACTGAATAATTATCATTACGACGACTGCAAAAGTCAGTCATATATTTTCATTTTACCTCTGCAATAACGAAATAATTTAGTGGGATTTTTTTTTTTTGCGATAAAAGTTACATTATTTATAAGAATCAAGTGCATAAAAAGTTTCCAGTAGCTCCAGAAAACTGATGTTAATAAAATGCTGACAAGAAAGAAATGCAAGATGTTTAAATGTGTTGAATATTTCATGAAGTAATTAAGAGAGCATTTACAATATAATAACAAATTACATGCGTACTTTTAAATGTGTGCATGCATACATTTACACACACACACCCACAGACAAACAGACAGACACATTGTCCTTGTATCGCCGACGTTTTGACAAAGGTGTCCACAAAAGCAAGCAAACATAAAAACGCTTCACGAGGATTTCTCATTTCGTCAAAAGTCTTAGCCCTCACACACAGCTGCACAAAAACATTCACAAATGCAAGCATGTTTACAAATATATTCAAACAATGAGAGGGAACAAAAGATGTCCACAGTTTTTTTCTCTCTCTCTCTCTCTCTCTCTCTCTCTCTCTCTCTCTGTCTCTCTCTCTCTCAGCATTTCAGTATTATAATGGCATACATTTTCATTCAAAGTCTGCTTTTCTTCCGTCTTAGCTCCCACCTCACAAACCCCAGTTGCGACCTACAACAGTGGACTAACACTCAGGTACTCGTTTCACTAAACCTGTATACAGAGGAGTACTATATTCTTGGGGGACAATCCCAAATTATACCAATGACCCTCGTCTGCTTCGGCATCGAACGCTTGTCATTTGCATTTGAACTAACACTTGCATTGCGAGACCAGAGAATCTTGTGAGTGATTTCACCCGTTGGCGTGAGGATTACCTCGTCGAGGCTCTCCCGTTGTCATGCTATGCGCTTTAAAGAAGCAATGAACTCCTACGGCTGGTGTTTTTTTCTCTTTCTCTCTCAGTTGCCTGAAACGCAAAAGTCGACTAACTCCCAAGTGCACAATTCACTGCTTTGATCAACAGAGGTATACTGGATTGCAGGGAACAAGACCGTTTGTCCTTCCTCTTTCGGTTGGAGAGTCCAACACAAGTTCCTCAGACTGCTCTGAGCTATCTTGTCTCCGCACCAAGAGGCCATCACCACTGCACCGGAGAGAGAGAGAGAGAGAGAGAGAGAGAGAGAGAGAGAGAGAGAGAGAGAGATAATATGTTGTAAACAAACCGATATTAGCGTTCTGCACAAGCTATTTATTCACCAAGGCTTACATCCGGTAATCTGCTGGTGAAATTTACATCGGCAATTGTAAAGTCATTATTTTTATTAATGAACCCCTGCCAATTACTTTGACTGACGGAAATCTACCAAGCACGAAGGTTTTCATAGATAAAAGTTAATGGTAGGATGTCAATTATGATGTATGAACCTCAGGGTAAAAATAACTGTAATTACCTTCTGATGACTTCTGAGAGTTACGTTGAAAATGGGTATAAATTTGCCTTCTCTCTCCCCCAAGAAAACAAAAACCTAGTTGTAGGTCTTTCTTTTGCATAAGATAGTATTAAAAATGGAAGGCTGAAAATTCAAACATTTCGTTCTTCATTTCAGAGGACCCTCTCCTTTTATTTCGCATACGGAATATCTGACATGGTCTTTTCATTTTCAAATGATCCACTTTTCATTTAAGGGACACTTTTCTTATATTTTCGTACTCACTAACTGTGTTAGTTTAATAGTATTGTCACTTCATACACAGTATTGTTCTATAAAACGTCCCTAAATGTAATCAGCACTCGTGTTTCCCCCAAAACATTTACATACAGCATTGTTTTTAAAACCTTACGTGAATGTCATCGATATAAGCGTGTCGCCTAAAAAACATATATGTAGCATTTTAGCAAATAAAAACCAAAATGTAATCGATATACCGTTAGCCCCCTTTAAATATCGATAAACAGTTTGCCGTAAAGTCCATAGGTTACTGTAAAAGACATGCAGATATACCTCTTTTTTTTCCACAAAATATCTGCGTGTAATATGACAACAAAATCGCAACCTAAATGTAATCAATATACTGTACCTGGATGATGAACCATTACGAGTCCCCGTGCGGTGGTGGACGACCTATAACCGACCCTTTCAGCCATCTTCATGCTTCCATGTTTCTCTTTACGTGGCGGATAGTTGTGTGAAGCGTCCCATAAAAGAGCCATAGGCTCTTCTCAAAATTGGAAGTTCCTTTGAGCACAGATATTTCTGAATGCCATATACACACTCCCTTTATTCGTAAAGTAGTAACTCTCTCTCTCTCTCTCTCTCTCTCTCTCTCTCTCTCTCTCTCTCTCTCTCTCTCTCTCTCTCTCTCTCTCATCTAAATATTTAGGAAGCACAAAGGTTTATCAAGTCGTAATTCCTTCAAACAAAAACGCTACCGATCTCCTCACTTATATTCCCGTTAAATGCCATTTTCCTCAGACTGTTCCTCACACCCACTTTCTCCTTTCCTATAATCTTCCAGAAGATGATGATGATGATGTGATGATGATGATGATGAAGAGAAATACCAGAAAAAGCGTTGGAGTGGAGGAAGAGGCTTTCCATATATCGATAATGATTTCATGCCCTGAATTCCTTCAGTTCCGAGAATTTTTCATTTCAATTATATTTATAATACGATCCACCCACCCAACGCCGGCCGGCTCCCCTAAACCCACTTCTCTCTCTCTCTCTCTCTCTCTCTCTCTCTCTCTCTCTCTCTCTCTCTCTCTCTCTCTCTCTCTCTCTCTCTCTATAATAAGTTTGTTCTCGAAGCACTCTAGTAAAGATCAAATAGGCTTTTCATTCATTTTTATTCAACCTATAAAGAAACTTGTATTATTATACTGTTTGAAAAGCAAGTAATTTCACACTGAAATTAAGAAAACCGTAAAGTTGTTCATTTCCGACAGCCTGATCATAGGATTGGATTTATGTAATCTGACATACAACAACTATAGTCATGGATGCTATTATTGTAGAAAACTACTAACAAATGCTAACGCGGATCTTCTTTGATTCCATTACAAATTTGAAAATTTGAAGAAAAGAGAAATTCAGAATATATTAATTACATCGCGTCAGTTCATAAGAAAAGATCCTCCGGCACTAATTATTAACGAGAGAGCATTCCCCCGAGCAAGAGGGAGAAACCAAAAAGCAATAAAAGCAAATGAATCTCCTTCGAAAGCAATACCTTAAATGCTTTGACCTGAATGAATTGCATTCCTTCTTTCAACTTCCAATTCCTAATGAGAGAGAGAGAGAGAGAGAGAGAGAGAGAGAGAGAGAGAGAGAGAGAGAGAGAGAGAGAGAGAAACGAAAAGGACTGAAGTTATGAAAAGGGAAAGATTATTGGGAGGTAACTAATGTTAAATGGGAAGTATTATTTTCACACCTAAGTTAAAAGATGGCATCGGCAATATTAATTAGGAAGCCAGAAAGGAAACGAGATAATTAAGAACAGCTGAGAGGCCATGGATGGGTAAGAGCTGTTCCTTATTTTCTATGATTAGGAAGGCGTCAAGCAACACCGAAAGAAAAAAAAAATAATAAAGGCCGAATACATGCGCGATGCAGTTCCGCTAGACGAAGCCAAACGTCATCAATCAGTTAAACACATAAGAAACAAGTTGAGTATTGAAGAACAGGAGTTTTCTAGATTTGCCAGCCGAAATGATATGGAGCACACGCTATGGACGATCTTAGAAGAACGTGGGAGATGTGAGACTTGAGAGAAGTTATTCATATGCAGGACAAGAACAGCATGGTTAAACTTGTTAAAACTTTATAGAAGTTTTAAGGCTGAAATGATAAAAAAATATATTAAGTATTTCAGCGAGTTTTTGAGAGTTTGGTCACATTGATTTTTTTTATTCTGAAAAATAAATTTTCTCTCACAGTGAACTGTTTGTTCCCCTTCGTCGGTTTCATAACAGCGATGAAGAACTTTTTATGCTAGTCCATGCACCGGGGCATTTTACATAAATGTCTGAAATTCTTCAGCGATACTTTAAATATACAAGGGAATTCGACTGTAGCTTAAAGTGTTTATCATTATCATCAGTGTCATCTGTTTTGGATCAGGTAAGATCCTGGGACCTAAAGAAAACTTGTGTAGTCAAAGTTTGCCTGCGCGTTTCATTAGCTTAAGTGGTTCAGTTTTTACTGATATTCCGCTATTCTTTTGCTCGAGAGAGTTTGTTTTCAACTTCTTCGAGCATTTTTTCTTCAAAAGTCGTTTCTTTCCAAAGTGATAAGTTCATATTTTCATTGCTTAAATAGTTCGTTTGTCTTGACAGGTCATTCTAGATGATGACTTTGCAAATAGAATATTTGGTATAAATATATATTAAAACGCGTCTTTTTTGTATATCATCATCAATGATGAATATTTTTAATTACCCTAGACTTGCAAGATGAAACGTAGGATATATCATTCTCACTAAAATGTGAAAGTAACTAGCAAACAGATTTAAAGATTATCCATACATCGGTATTAGACAGATGTGGAAAATCAT
Organism: Macrobrachium rosenbergii; assembly: GCF_040412425.1. Classification (NCBI taxonomy): domain Eukaryota; kingdom Metazoa; phylum Arthropoda; class Malacostraca; order Decapoda; family Palaemonidae; genus Macrobrachium; species Macrobrachium rosenbergii. Next base: position 23,878,165 of record NC_089792.1, read on the forward strand.
GAAAACTGCATTGTCTAGATGAGCCATAATCGAGGGTTGAATACAAAGTAAAAAGAAATGTTTAGTAGAAAACAAAAAGAAATAATCTGAAATTCATTCGCAAGATATAAGGGAAAATCGGTTACAGGAATATAAGTGTATGGATGAGGTCAGTAATAAAATAAATAGTTTTCTAGGAGGCAAAGGGGAAGGTTAATGAGCAAATGGATCTCAGTAAGAGATCCAAATGGAAAGAGGAGTCTGAGGTCAACAAGCCCTGGTCGATGCAGGAGTATTGTGAGGATTTGTTGAATATGACAGATAGATTAGCTGAATGATGTAGGAGTGGAAAGGCTTAGTGAAAGTCTGATCTGTTCATGGAAGTGACTGGCGAGGATGTAAGGAAGGCAATTAAGAGACTGAATTGAAGAGATTACAATGTGAAATCCGTTACGGTAGTGAAACAGTGAATGAGAGTTGAACAAAGATGTGTAAGATATGTCTGGACGAGGGAAAGACTTTGGTTGAATGGGTAAAAAAAAAAAGAATAAACGTACCCCTTTAAAACTGTAAAGGCGACTGTCAGAGTTATAGGAGCAGAACAGGGACATTGTATTGTAGGATTTTAACTGAAGAAGCAAAAGAGATGACAGATCGGCTGAAAATTGAAAAAAAAAATTGTTGGTGGTGAAATGATGAAATTTTTTTTTCATACAAAGTTATTTGAGACATTTGGAAGTGAAGGAAAAAGATGCAACATTTGACACACATGTCCCTGGAACAAGCTTGTACAGAATTTGTGAAGGCACTGAGTATGGATGGTAGAGAAAAAAAGGGTACTAAAAGCAAGTGAATGTGTTTTATGATGAAAACAGTGTATGTTAGAGTACGTAGAAGGGAGAGTGACTAGTCTGGTGTAAAAGTGCTTCAGATACAATGGTGTGTCTGCCTCCATTGTTTTTTAATACTAAATGTATTGGGTGATGCAAGATTCAGAGAAAACAAATTAGGCACAGGTACAAAGATTTCTTATAAAAAAACTGAGTCTTGAATGGATTGTGGAAATGTATACAGACTAAGGACAGTGAAGAAAAACTATAAAAACTAAAGAAAGGCTCTGCAAGTGTTTGCAAGATGCCAGGGTAAAGTTACGAGGATAAATGGAAAAAGGTATCTGGACCAATAACTGTCAATGTGGAGGAAAGAATGGAAGCAGTTATTTACCATAGGTATTTTGGACTATTATACTAGATGATGACTGGAGTAGAAAAGAGGTTAATAACTAAATAAGTTATACACGGAAGGTAGCCAGGTATATGGAAAACACTGGGAAAAGACTTAGAAAATCTACAGAAGCCAAGGAGAGAAAACCGGATGGGACTTTTGAGCCAATACTTGTTTAAGGAAGTAAACTGTAGATAGCCAATGCAAATGAAGAGAAATGTTGAAGCTGAAGAGGAAAAACGTTTTATGCAGCATATATGATGAAAGAAGAACTGAAAGAGTGAGAAGTTTAATGGTAAATTTAGTAGTGAAAAGAATAAATAAGACTGTTTTGAGATGGTCTGGTTATGTGACAAGAATGGAGGATAATAGGTTGTTTTGAGATGGCCTGGTTATGTGACAAGAATGGAGGATGATAGGTTTATGAGGAGTGCATAAATCAGAAGCATAAGGAAGGAGACTAAGGGGAAGACTTGTAAAATGCTGGACAGATCGAGCAAAGCAGGTGCTGCCGTTCATGAATACACAAATACAAAGACAAACTGCTAAGTAAAGGACGACAGCGACTGAAAGGGACGACAGCACTCCAGTGTTTTCCTTCTTCGTGAATTTTTCTATATGTAAATGTATATATATATATATATGTGTATGTTTTATATATATATATATATATATATATATATATATATATATATATATATATATATATATATATATATATATATATATATATATATATACATATATATATATATATATATATATATATATATATATATATATATATATATATATAATTATATAATTACATACATATTTATACAAATATCGTTTTGAAGCATTAAGATATTGAGAAAGGATTGCTAGTTCGATCCCCTGACCATTCGATGTAAAAGTTGTTCATGTGTTGACAGTGAACGATATTTCTTGACGCACATCCCTTCAAGTTCTGAGCAGACCACACGTGTCATAAACAAAAAGAGAGAGAGCATCCTTTCAAATGGGGGTTTAATCAGATTACTTCATACGATCTGTGGACAGGACTGACAGAGCTAATGGGCATTGGTTAGGAATCGAATGGCTGAAGCTCTGCAGTACAGTGATCAAAATTAATGTCTAAGTTGGGAGAGAAATGGGGACCATATTATAGTAAAAGTATAGGGTGTTGCTTTCATCGTCAATTCTATGTTAGGAGGAGCTAGGGATTACGGCTATTTCGGCCCTGGTCATTTCTTTAATATACAACTATAGCCTAGAATTCTTTATAAGAATCATGTATATATCACAAAAAGGAATTGTCAGAGCAAAAACTGAAATTCTTACCACGAGTGCACATATCGATCGTAGACTCGAATTCATCTTGAATAACAAATTACAAATACGCATGTTAACTTTGGCACAAACTACCATGGACTTTCATTTCACGGCTGATCTCTTTTTCATTAAGCTATTCATCTAATTAATTAATCATTTATTAACGAACGGGTTTACAGTAATGTACAAATATATGGGATACACTTATACTTTATAAATGTTAAAATAATAGGGCCATCGCCTATAAGAGGGTAAAGTCTAAATATCTAACACAATTGTCCATTATTATACAAAAATTTTATCATTTATGCAGATAACCATTAAAGCAAAATACAGCAATTGAAACTATGAGCACTTATTTCTATTTACCTCATGTCATATATTTCAGTAGTATTCTTTATAATTAAATACAAATATTTTGACAATTTCTGAATATTTTCATGTATCATTAAATGTTCTAGTGAACTGTAGTCTAACGTCGTAAAATTCGTCCTTATATTAATCACTAAGGGCACATGATCCTCATCCTGTACTTCTCCAAAGCTAGAAAGACGTCTTTCTCGTGGTATTCTAGACCAACGTCCGGTTTCTATCTTGAATCGAAGATAACTTAGCCTTGTTCTTGCATAGGCTAATCTGTGGTGTTCAGCAGCTTCAGTATCTCAGGAGAGGTTTCATCCACACAAAGCTGCTTTGTTTCCTTTTAACACTCGAAATGGGGTTCATCCAGTATTGGGATGTCAACATTATTCATGACGTTTGGCTCGTCATAACTCCAGACACAGCTGCTTTCATAACAAAAGCGTCTCAAAATAAGTAGCAATGCTTGACGGTGATCCGTTAGTATTTCTATCAACCATTTAGCAGACCATATTTTCTAGTCCTTCTTTTCTATCAACCATTTCCATCTATTTTCTAATTAAAGGCTTTCTTGCCTTCACGACATTTTCATATATTGTTGTCTAAGTTCTCACACAAACTGTTCCATTATGGGGTACAAACGCCTCGGGATCCAAGTCTATTTGGCCTAACTAACCTTTTGTTGCTATTGGAATTGTTATTACATTTCAAAGATGATTTTAACAAAGCTGGTCGTTCAATTAAATTTGTGAATAGCTGAATTTTAACAATTGTAGGTGTATGATTTGAAGGAAACAGGTTGTCAGTTACTATTCAAAGGAGGTAAGGAATGCGTAAAAATGTAGGTTGAAGTAAAAACCTCACTCCAAGAAAAAGGAAGCCAGGATGGGAATGGAAACAAATTTTAAATTAACTTAAAATATTTAGTTCAGATCCCATGGTAAAGAGCACACGTGTGTTCCAGTACAACATCACTAAATTGCAACTAAGCTCCAGTTAAAATAAGGTTGTATGAAGGTTTTCGAGGTGAATCTAATATGTATTTTTCAGCAGTTTTTCTTTAATCTTCATTAAGTGCTTATGTCCATGAGGTATCTACAACTCTTTGGTAACACTTCTACAATTTCCAATACTTCTTATTCTCAAGGAATAAAAAAAAAAAAGGTCACTTTTATCCTTAAGCCAACAATTGCTTTTGCCACCGACACATGGCCATCTTAAGGGTTACATTAGATCTACTATGGCTCTACACTCCAGTATGTAGAGGAATGAAGTCAAAATCTAATTAAAATCAAGAATCCATAACAGAAAAAAGTGAATATTTACAAATTTTCACAGACCAGGATGCTTCTACCTGAAGACTCCGGCTCCAGAGAGGGTCACAAATGGTCCACAACAACTTTGTGTCCAGCGTAGTTAATTTCGAGGGGCTTGTAAGCTTCCAAAGGGTTCAAATGTTTATTACCATGAATCCAGTGTGTGAAGGCATAAATATGAATTTACCTATACGTATTTTCCCTCACAAAAATCGGCTACAAGAGGTGTTAAACAATCGGTTCTCGGCAGCAGAGATCTAATTCATCGTTTTTATTAGGAAAGGCGGACTTTGCCTCTCGTTCCGCATTATCGGAATTTGAACCTAAGCCTTCTGTGTGAGTAGGCAAGAGGTATAATCCCTGCACCAGGTACACATATGTGTATATTTTTGCATATAAATTGTATATATACACTTAATAACGCGTTTGTAGATTTATAATAACGGGTTAAAGACGAAGGGGTCTAATATATGAACCATCTTTAAACGGAAAACGAAACGAAGAAATAAAGAATGCGTCGAATAAGAGAGTTAACAAATATGATAAAACTGATATATGGCGAGTGAAACTCATGTGAACCGGCCCGACAAAAAAAAAAAGAAAAGCATCGTCACCAGGTTTGACGTCTTTGAAACTCGATATATGGCTAATAAAGAATTAGAGGAATGAAACCCATTTGTCGGTATAATGTGGTTGAACCGGCTCGTTGCTAGGTAACCAATTGGTTCTTAGCCACGTGAAAAAAAGAAAAGCATCGTCACCAGGTTTAAACGTCTTTACTTTTCCAAGGGTTCAACTACATGACAAGGAGGATCTTGCCATAATTTGGTTACAGCAGGAATAAAGCTTACTGTCTGTAGGGAGTTAAACCTCACACACAGAAAAGGCAAGACTTGGAATTCACTGTTAGTGGCTAGTGAATAATATCGCCTGAGAGATCTGAATCCAAAAGATGAACAGAATCATGAAAATTTTAGAAAGCATGCACACGAGCTGATCGAACGACGCTGTCGGAGGTTAATTCTAATATTTAGAAAAAGAAAATAAATGGAACCCATCAAACAAGTGAGCAGACAAGAATTAAGTTGGAATGAACCTTGTTTTGCTCAAAACCAATCCGGCCGGATAATGAAGAATTAGAGGTAATTTATTTCACTCTCAGTTAAATATAATCATTAATGAAAGCAGCCAAAAATAGAAATAATATGGTTAGCACTGAAAATTGCTTCTTCACAAAATGCTTTATCAACTATAGCTTCACGTAAAGAGCATTCTTGATTAATATTTTGCGGCACGTGGTAACTTTCGAGCAATATATGTAAAACTTAGTTAAAAAATAAAAATAGCATAATAAGTCTGACTAAGAACAGCTAACTCCAGGCATCAAATGACGTGTTTCACAAGATATTTTGCTCTTGTTACAAAACGCCATTAATCTGTTTTGCCGATGTTATATAGTTAATAATCCCTGGTTATGGTTTTTATTTTACGAATGTCACATGACCATTTTTATACGTTTATATAATTAGGTTATTTTATCTTTTACCATGCAGGCGTTACCTTTTCTCCAAACCATGAACTTTTGCGCTGACAGTTGTTAATAAACGTTTCGCTTTCATCATGTTATATTTAAGAAGCAAATATAAGCTTTGGCAAAAGTATCTTAACTATAACGTATTAATATAAAGTGGACTATTCAGCAATCATCAGTCCTCTGTAACCTAAAGTTCTGGACGGGATTCTGAAATCAACTGTTCAAAGCAGGTTGCTTTACTTTTAGGAATTGCATATCTGAATAATCAAGCTATCTTCTTACATTACAGGAAACCAAGATTTTAATCGATGTATAAAAAAAATTTAAACAAAAGTCATCTTGGCATAACAACTGTTATACATATGAAAAAAAATGTATATTTTTGACACAACTCATTTTACTTCGAATGTTACAAATATCAAACTTGCACAGGACAATATCTAAACTAAGATTGTTTATCACAACTTAAACTTTCTATTTCGGTAACTTTCACATCCCTGCTTTCACCAGCATCACAGCGACTGGCTCAGGCATCACGACGGAAATTGCCATTATATAATAATCACCCATTTTCAATATAACAAACAATTTCTTGATAAAAATGAGATACTAATGAGATTAAGAAGTACTTGTATGAAAAATTAATCAAATGTAGCAAAAAACCTGATATTGCTTGCTTGATACTGTTTTGTAATCCTCTGTTGCAATGACTGTCGTCTCCGACGACGGTCAATTTTGTAACAAACAGTTTGGTTTTAAAAAATAAAATGTGTTACATTTCAGTAATAAAATCATGTATAAACGGTAAAAAGTGGAGATAAGTTATACGTTTTGAAAAAGAAAAACTTCCTAAATAAAAATCCACCAAATAAAGATAAAAAAAAAAAAAAATACGCAGCGTTACAGAAATTAAAATTTTCAAGAAGTTCTCATAATTCTTTGGAATAACAATTCCGAAATTAGTACCAACACAGCTTCACTGTAGAGAACAATTACGTTTCCCATTAACGAACACACCTGAATTTAGCATCAAAGGAAAGTTCCAACTAGTCTGCATTTGCAAGGTACAATACTACCTCGCCATATCTTATGGCCATGCCAGCTATCACCGAACACCAAAGGTCAAAGTTGACAAATAAAATATTAATTGGAAGCAGTAAATTCCCTTCGTATTGACTACCAAAAAAAAAAAAATCATGGATAATTAAGACAAAGGAATTAGTTCAAGAAAAGGGCACCTCGCAGCAAATTTGAAGACAGTATAGGAAAATTTTAAGTTTTAAATTTCTAAAAGATACATCTTTGAATTATGCGAACGCATGAATTCAAACAAAAATATTTCAGTTTAATCACGAGATTATCTTTCGGCTCAACAAACCACATAACAAAGGTGAATTAGTGAATTACTTGTGCACCTGAGTAACCTGTTGAAAGAGGAACAAATAATTATTTAAGGTGAAATTACATCCCAGAAGAGAGGCTCACATACAGACAAACATGGGAATAGACAGATGATCAAGAAGTGAGAGAAAAACAACACGAGTTTTGAAACTAAACACAGAACATAAACAAAGAGATCTCAGAAGATGTCACCAGAGAGATGCTGTCTGAGTAAATGCAATACTTTGTAGGTGGAGCAAGTACTTTGTCAACAGAACGTGGCAGACAGAAAACAGGTAGAGATGAAGGACACAAAACTGAAGGGGCTAGTTAAAGCTACAGAATGTTTTGGAAGTATTGTTGAATAAATAAGGAAGACAACGAAGAGGTGGAAGAATGGGAGGACACTTGTTGATGGGATTACAGGTGAGGTACTGCATCACAGGAGCGAGAGGGTGACTGAGTCGCTGACCAGCCTGTGTGTGTAAAGTATTTCTTCGTAAGGAAAAGGTTCCGAGGGAATACGTGAGAAGAAAAATGATGTGTAAAGGCGAAAATGACGGAGGTTACTGCAAGATTTACTGGGGCATAACAGTGATTAGCACCCTAAGGGCATGCACAGCAGAATTTTAACTGAGAAAGTTGGTCAAAGGACAAGATTGATAAGCAGAGAAAAATGTGGGTTACGATAAGGAAGAGGATATGTGGATCAGTGGAGTGAAGGAGAAATTTGCCAAAAGGATATTAAATGTAAATGGAATATTGTGTCATATGAAAATCATTCATGAATTAAAAATGGTCTGCTTTATATGTGACGAAAAATTACAGAGACTAATGTAAGAGTTTAAATGGTTTCTCATTAGGAAAAATTGGGAATAATTAAGAACAGAGTAAGATTATGTTGGCAAATGGAAACTAGGAAGATGGTACAATAATTGGGAGCAATTGATTTCTGTAGTTATTTCGGAGTCAATGTAACAGATGATGGTATAGTTGTTTTAGAGTAGATATAATAAATGATGGTTTAGTTACTTCGGGGTAAATGTAATAGATGAAGGTATAGTTATTTTGGAGTAAATATAACAGATGATGGCAGGAGGAAAGAAGTAACAGAATGGATGACGTAAGAAAGATAGCATGGCATCTGCAAAAGACTGAGAAGAAACTTGCAGAGTCGTTGGCAACAAGATGGAATGTTTAAAGGTGATGTTGGGCCTTTTCTCCTTCAAGGAAGTGAAGCGTGCAAGTTATATGCAAACGAAAGCTAAGAAGATTGAAGCTGTTAAGAGGAAAAGTTTGTGTAGTTTAAGTGGCAAAAGACAAACTGAAAGAGTAAGGAGGTTAGCATAGGTGAAAGGATGGATCAGAATATTTAGAGATGGTTCGATTATTTAGTTAGAATGTAGAAAAAACGATGGTGAAAAGTCTAAAATTTGGAAGCATAACGATTAATGAGATGAAAACCTAACAAATACTTGGAAAAGACACGGGAAGGGAAGGACCTTAATATTCAGTAAGTACATGTGAACAGCGCAAATGAGTATGAGAGTACATTTTCTCTGGATCAACTTCCAAGTACAGAAAACTTCCTAATCTTTAACATGTACACAAAAGCACACACAAACATGCATATATACATATATACATATACGCTATTTGGGCATATTTTCTCTCTTATGCAGTTTCTACTGAAATCAATAGCATTGTTTGCAGATACTGATTCAGTCTATACTTCTTCTTTGTCTCTTCTGGCAAGTTTCTTAGAAATAAGGAAAATTGATTCGGGATTCTCTCCATTTATTTTTCCTTTTTTACTAGTCGACGGACCGTTTCGTCACCTCTCAAGGACGGCGTCATCAGGACTGGATTACAAATGTTGTTGTTTTAGATTTAGCTGGCCTTGTGCCAGCACGGGCTCTTGCTTCTAGAGCAGCCCGTAACGGATTACAAATCAACATAAACAGTCTTTATTTCTGCATGCGGACGTCTGAATTTCATACATGACGTCATTGGGGTGCTGAATTTCTATTGGTTGGAGGGTCTCATTCTCTTGCTGACCGTCTGAGCGACATCATACTTGTTAGTACGCGCCTCAAGGGTGTGGGCAAGGCATGATTCCCGTCTCTGGCCGATAGGCTTGAACTACTGCGTTGTCGGTAGTCGTGTCCAGGGGTATTTTGTTGACGCTCGTGTCTCCCTTCGGATGAACGCAGATGTCCTGTGGTTTCCTTGAAGAAAGGAGGATGAAGTCCGTGTTTCTCTGCATATTCAGCGAAGGCCGTTTTGATTTATACTAACAGCTTCTGCTATTTGCAACCTCTGGAACCAGGTTTCTTTATACACGACCTCTGTGCTTTCTAATAATCATTTTAGTGTCGGCTGACGGTTGTGGTCGTCTACGTAGTGTTGGAATATTGCCCCTTGGTTGCGGTGAGATTGCAATCGCTCACGTAGGGTGGTGGTGGTGCCAGCTATGTAGTAATTGCTGAGGGCTTGGCATGTCCCTTCGGTACATTTAAATTTGTATACTGAGAAGAATGAGACCGCATTATGCGTTGAAAGCGTTGCTAATGAAAAAAAAAGATACAAGCTATATATACAAGTTTACATTTCATTGCTAAACTTGACTGAAAATTAAGGTTAATTATTACACTGATAAAATTTAAAGCGTTTTTTGCAGCTGCAACTGCATAACTGTTTTAAATACTGAAATCCCTAAGGAGTGACCAGCGTAATGAATCATAGGTGTAGTTACTGCAAATTACAACTGTGGTTAAAAAAATATCCAATGATGATACTGAATATTATGTAATTATCATCCATACAAGGTCAACAGATGAATACCTCAAAGTTATTTTACAAAGATTTTACTACCTTAAGCTTGACGACAGCACGTGCCAAGTGTCATTTACTTGTTATAAAAACGCAGACTTAACTAGAAAGATGAGATATAAAAAACAAAAATTCCTCTCAAGAATGAAGGATTTTGTAAACTTATGTGGAAGAGTGCTTAGTCGTGAATATGGGTCGATTTGCAATACTCCCTGAAGAGTGAGGGAGTGAAGAGCATGTCTGAAAGCTAGACGTAGTCCGCAACGCGTAATTAACAACGTCATTATATATCAAAACGCATTTTCGTTCCTAAACAATTCCCTAAGAGTGGAAGCAAAAAATCTCCGATTAATCAGTGGACTGGAGTAAAGAACGAGGGAGTCAAAGGAGGGGAGTGGGTCGAGTGGCGTCCTCATTGTGCAGGAAGCTCCTCCTCCTCCTCCTCACCTGCTTGTTTGGAAAATGGTGCGCGCAGCCACGTCCATCACACAACCCACCAGCTTCCTGTTCAAATACAACTACAGAGCTGGTTCTGAGGGCTTAGCCATGTGGAAAAAAAGGGAAGTGAGTCTTACATCATAATAAAACATAAGTGCAAAATATAGTCGCTAGAAATACTTGAAGAGATACAATACAGCACGACAAATGAGCGAAAATGCCTCTGACAGCATGGGATTCGTACCTCTGTAGGATCGAACCAATGGACACACATCTCCAGTAAGACTGCTCGATTCAAGAAAATGTTTTCACCAGGTGCTGACCTTTGTCTCCGTCAGTTTTCAGATTTTGGTTTTTTAAGAAAAATTATAGTTTCTGCGATAATGCTTTTTCTTCGTTTATATAATCGCCTTTTGAAACTTTGTGTAACAAATCATTCCATGAACACTTTAACAATGTGGCTGGGTTAAAACAAAAACAAAACAAAAAACGTATAGTATCCCAACGCGAAATCAAACTTTATAAATGAACCCCGTCCATACAAGCCTTTTTTAAATCGGTACAGTATAACCATTTTTACAATATAAATCTAAGATTTGCCAGCAATTTGCAGCTGGACTGAACACTTAAGAGGCGTGAGATAATGCACTCAGATACTTTATATATGCACTTTAGCTTCACACAGCACGGAGTGTGTCAAGGATGTGGATTCACCAGTTCATAGCTGCCAGTGATCACTTCCAAAGATGGCCTTCGACGCAGCGTAGTGCTTAAAGCGCATTTCTCTCTCCGACACAAGTTTGAAGCTCGGCGACAGAAACGGAGAATTCTCATTTTTCTTTATTTATCCGTTTAAACTGCATCCCAAAAATTTTAAGAAATTAAAAGATAAGCGTTCATTTCAAGGCTTTTATATTACCAAAGATGTGGTGAATGTGGTCAAGATATTTCATACATATATCTAATCCACCAAGGTCTATAGATTAATCTATAGACCTTGTAATCCACACGCACATATACATACATATACACACACAGACAACACACATATATATATATATATATATATATATATATATATATATATATATATATATATATTTATATATACTGTATATATGCGTGTGTGTATGTATTTAGTTCCCATCTTTTATTACACAGAGTTTCATTTATTTTCTTTTCTTATGTATATAGCTTGTTCCTCTTTTGACAATACTAAATTATTTTCCTTTCCTGTCCGCCCTCCAAAACTTTCAGCGTTTTGTTTTTTTATACTCTGAATAAAAAAAAATCGCTCCCTTTTGAACGCTCGTTTTATGCATCAGTTACTGGGCATTCCACGTCGTCTCAATCTTGCCCTTTATTTGTTATTACTGCTTTTGCTAAGCTGAGAGTCTAAGAGCTTTCCTATTTCTAAGGTTGTCTCTCAACCTTCCCCATTTTCACCATATTTGTTGCAAGATGCTAATCTGAATCATAAACCATATTCATAATGGCCTAACAATTCGTCACGATATAAATATCTACCCTTGAAAAGGGATGAAAATGAATATCTGCAATTTATTTCAATCAAATTATCTCGTCTGAAATTAATACTGGCTATAAAATTGTTAGGAAGAGAGAATGATTTTAAAATGTGTGACACAAATTACTTCAACACCATGGCTTGTAATTTTATACCAGTAAATCTCATTGAATATATATTGTTTTGTATAATAAATTTCGGCATCGTGGATTTTACCTACATTATTTCTTGGTCTGTAATTAATGTTTTTAATAAACAGTTCTCTCTCTCTCTCTCTCTCTCTCTCTCTCTCTCTCTCTCTCTCTCTCTCTCTCTCTCTCTCTCTTATGAACTCGCGCGTACACACACACACACACATAATCATGAACTTACACATGCAAAAACGTAAATACTGCATCAGTAAAATAGTTAATGTGATTAGCATAGACGAGGATATGAGAGGACCAATACTGTTTGTCATTTAAACCAGTAGAGTGCAGTACGAAGCTTGTTAATTCGCTTAAAATTTTTTGCTCATTGTTTCCCTTGACAGCATACCTCTCTCTCTCTCTCTCTCTCTCTCTCTCTCTCTCTCTCTCTCTCTCTCACACACGTACACACACACAAGATATCCGAACTTAAATATCTCACCGTTTCCAAACAGATATACATGACTAGAGGTGAGAAATAATTAAAAAGTTACATGTTAAAGCTGACATTATTGTATACCAATGTCTAAGTAACTATCAAGGCTTATTTGCAGTCTCTCTCTCTCTCTCTCTCTCTCTCTCTCTCTCTCTCTCTCTCTCTCTCTCTCTCTCTCTCTCTCATAGTTTACTAATCTACATCAATCAACTGTCATGCTAATCACAATTTCACAAACAAATAAATTATTGAAACTTCAACGAATAGGAAGTTTATGATGGTGAAACCGATGGCTGTCAGTCATGATCATTCTTTTATTACTGACTCGTTCACTATACACTACTCTCTCTGTCTCTCTCTCTCTCTCTCCCTCTCCCTCTCTCTCTCTCTCCCTCAGTGGAACATCATCACCATGGAAACCTGGAGCTTGGCTGTGCCCAACTGTTTTCCTCACCATAAATCAATACTTTATACCACCATTCTTCCCCCCACCATTACCCCCAATTCTGCTGCCATTCCCTTACCTGTCTACCATACACTTCTACCCACGCTTATTACCTTCCCCTTCCCCTTCCTCCTCCTCCTCCTCCTCCTCCTACTTGCTATAAAAAGACTCTCCTTTCGTCCCTCCTCAGCACAATTCGCGAAATAACCAGCCGGCGACGCCACATTTGACGCTTCACTTTCAATCAATTTAAATGATCACAAACATGCGTCATGTGATCACATAAATAAATTGCCTCAAAACAATGCTGTCAAGTCCGGCGACGCATACCTAGTCGCTGCGTTTAAACGAATGATCGCTAATTGAATAAATTAGAGCAATTATCAAGAAAGAAGGGTATGAGAATCCGATACAAACAACTTTTACAGTTGTCTATCGCCGATATAAATGGAAACCAGATGATATTTTGATAAGTGCTATTCTCAACGCAACTTAAGAAAATGAAAAATTTCTTTAGCCTAATAATTACCCGTAAATTGTGTGTGTGTGTACATATATATATATATATATATATATATATATATATATATATATATATATATATATATATATATATATATATATATATATATATATATATATATATATATATACATATACATACATACACACATATATATATTTATATATATATATATGCATACATACAACAAAACACACACACAATTTACGGATAATTATTAAACAAATTTTTCATTTTCTTAAGTTGCGCTGAGAATAGCACTTATCAAAACATCATCTGTTTTCCATTTATATCGGCGATAGACATCTGTGAAAGTTGTTTGTATCAGAAATTCGCGTTTCCTCCTTTCAATTAGAGATTATTCGTATGTATATATATATATATATATATATATATATATATATATATATATATATATATATATATATATATATATATATATATTATTACAACTGGTGAATAGTTTCATAAAAATGATCATTACACAAATCACGGTGTTTGAAAATATGCTAAGCCAAAGCTGCTTTACGCTGTAACTATGAAATTCTTAAAGACACCGAATAACTTTTACTTTTTCAATGTACACCATGAAAATACAGCAATCTTGGAACAATCCCGGTAATTATGTATTTCCTGAAATAAACCAAGACGCCATGGAATTTCTAAAACAATAATCAAAGTACTCATATAATTTACGGAATCGAGAACTGTAATATATTCTTAATCTGTCCATAAGAATAATCGTGATCCATAGCATTCATTTAGTGTACGGTGAAACCCAAATCCCTCCAACTTCGAAACGAAGATATTCTTTGCAAAATTCATACAATCAAATTTCACAGATGAAAAACGGGGATCGTAGAACAAAAAAAAAAAGCCAGTAACCACAGCATTCTTAAGAGGAACTCGATATTTATCACTTTTACAAATCAACCCTTATATTTTGGAGTCCTAAAAAAGTATAAGCAACAATGCATTCCATTATTTTCCTCCTCAATATTCTTACAACGAACGAAGGCACAATGGCATTCTTAAAAATATACAAAGAATTACAATGCACAAACGATTCGTTTTCCAAATTTATCCAGTAACTTTTGCGTCTTTAACATAAACACAGTAACCTCTGCATTTCATTAATATCCCCATTAACCGTCGAATCCTTACAATAAAACCAGTAACGTTTGCCCCTACAATTTTCACAACCATCAGATCTTGAAAATAAACCTTGAAACCTTTGCGTTCTCAACCTTTTCCCAGTAACAATTGCATATATAAACCAACCTAGTAACATAATTATTCTTAAAAATTTCTTTGTAACTTTTACTCTAGAACAAAGGGTAAACGCCGCATCATTGAAATGAATCCAATATCGCACTACCAAGGCAAAACCAATTACGAATCCCAAAAGAAGCGACCAGCGACCACCTTTTCCAGGGACAGATCGGCCCACATAATCTCCTTTTATACGAGAACCTTATACGACTTCCACCTGGAGAGACGAGTCATTCGGAGTAACAAAATCTTGAAGGGCTGTCCGCCATTTTGACGAACATGTAATCAGAGCAACAGGTGCCGCACAAACTTCGCACTGATGAAAGACCTCTTGTTCGACAGCCTGTCACCTGAAATACTGAAGGCAGATTGATATATGGGGGGATCCACTCCGGCACACAAAGACACGCACATGGAAATTAAAAACACACGAACATTCACACGCACACGTGATATACATGCAAGTATGTATGTGTGAATGTCTGTGTGTGCGTGTACGGATGTGAGTGTGTGTGCGCGTGTGTGCGTAAATGTTTTGCAGATTTATGCACATTTCATAACAAGTAACTAACAGACTAAGAAAACGATTCGGAGACGCATGAGCAGGTACACTTTCATGCATATGAATGTATATTTCTTTCAACCGCTAAGCCCGTTTCCCATAAGGAGGGGTTAGGCGCCACCTCCTTATCCATCACCTGTCAAATCAAGAGTGAATCCATAAGCAAAAAACTCGCACAACATCCTGAGAAAAACAAATGAAATATAAAGCTCGCCAACAAAACGACATTCACCTCAGTTTGAACACACTCTTGGGCTTCCTCGATACATCGGTCCTTCCTTTCCCAAACTCTTCCATTCACTGACTCAGTTCTCTACAAGTGGAAAAGCAACTCAAAGCACTTTGAGATTGTTGTCACAGGCGCTCATCTTTTCAGTACCACACATTATCCACCTATCATAAGTCACATTAACTACGAAAAGACTCTTCTCCCCAATTTCTTTCATTCATCTTTCTTCGACATTCAACAAAGACATCTGCCTTCCATAAACGAACAAAAATTCCACGAACAAAAATTCTTCTCTAGCCACCTCTTTTCTCCTCTAGAATTCTGGTAGAGATTCTGGGCAGCAAGATAAAGAGATCTAGAAAATGTGGGAGATGAAGTTAATTACGGATCTAATGGTGGAACTGGGGAAAAATAAACCGGAGTTGCACTAAGAATTAATAGTTGGAGGTCCTGGACAACAAGACCGAAAAATTGAAAGGGGATTGGATGTAAAGGCTAAAATGTGAGTGCCTCCAGGAGCTGAAGGGACGCTGTAAAGACCCTTTAGCAATGCCTACAGTGCACCCCATGACGGTTCTACCCTACTACGGGGAAGTGTTTTGTGTGAGTCACCTCTTCTCTTGCACTCATTCGTCAATTTACGTCAAATGCATTCATGAATCAGATTTTTACATTCGTCACTCATTAAAACTAACGTCAACTGCTCCAAATTCCTGGATTCCATTTACTCTTCGTAGCTTTAATTTGCCAGTAGTATGAAATTTCACTTGGTAAATATTATTTTAACAGTCACACACACGAACAGACACACATACATACATATATATATATATATATATATATATAGTATGTATTATATATATATATATATATATATATATATATATATATATATATATATATATATATATATATATATATATATATATATATATATATATTATATAATATATATATATATATATGTGTGTGATACACATATTTATTCACAAATATCGTTTAATTTTCATTTAACTATACCTCAGAAATAGCTTACACTCAAGGGAATTATTACTGACACGGGTTTCGTCCCTGGTATATATACAGAAGAGTCGATATCAACAGTACATTTATTTCTCTTAGTGACTCAGTGATCAAAGTCACAGTCTATCGTTGTTTCTAAACCGCGCAGCAGTTGTAAGTTATTCCTGACGTACAGTGCATTGGATATTAAACGATATTTACAGCTTAATATTTGTGAATATATAAAAGATCATGCGCGCGCGCGCGCACACACACACACATATATATATATATATATACATATATATATATATATATATATATGTATATATATACGTTAGCCATTTGTGTTATAACTAGCCAGGATACTAAATGGTTGTCAATAACATTATTTCAGGATTTGCTAACTCACTATTATTATGACATCTGCGTCTGGCATTCAGGCATAACCTGTTTCCCATCATCCACTGATGTTCTATTATAATAATAATCACTACATTTTTGTACGCCACCAAACAGCTAACAACAATATATTAACAGAACCTTAGTTTTCATTTTATTTTTCTTCATCCTGTAAGTTAACGGATGAGAGCAGTTACCTCTGTTGAGATCCTTGACTATTCTGACAGTTAAGGTACAGATTTATGTAGCTGAAGCAATGGTTCAAGTCATGACCCCCTCATCTGAGGGAGAACTACATGTTTGCCAGGTCTGGTTCTAATCATCAATTTACTGAATTATAGTAAAAACATCTAATTTCCCCAATCTTCACCCCTATTTTTGCTCTCTTTTACTGATGCTTGGTATGGCGTTTATTAAGGCCCTCTTGTCAAAGATGGCATATTTAATTCTACTGGTGTAATTGTTTTTCTGTTATGTCGCCTGCCATCAAAAATCTTGGCCAACTTTCTTCGACTTCCTGAGGTTCTTTGTCCCAGGCATTTGTCCTTTACATTAACACCGGAGTAGCATTATCTAGGTAATGGCTCTTCTTTTACTGATGACTATTTCAACTAAGTTCATAACGTTTATATACATTAAATTCTCATTCGCACTCATACATAAATTCTTTTCCATGCCGGGCATTTGATAAGCTTCATATCTGTCATATTCACCGTCGCCTCTCCCTAATCCAATTTCACACAAGTGCAATTTTTAGAATTTGAGAGATCCCAGAGTGCTGATACATTAACTTTTTTTCTTTTTTAATTTTCCGAGAACCCTAGACAGAAGGTTACTACTCTCATCCTGACACTCGAACTCAAGTCTTCAAGACTCAGGCACTCAACAAGCATGTGCAATATAGGCTACTCAAAGGGCCCAAACAGCCATTGCAAAATGGCTGGGGTTAACCAACCATTAAAATCCATGAATTTAATGTGTGTGGGCTGACCAGTGCCCTCCCTATGGTTAAATTAGGAGTTCTTATGGTGACGCAAATTCGACCTTGCCTCTTTGACCTTAAGAAAGCCTTTCATACATATGTAAGAATCGCCATCTAATATATCATGCGTAGGAGTGTTTTACCATTGATAAAACAACATATATTGGCATCTGTAAATCTGAACATAATTAGTCATATATTTTTGGTAGCGTAGGTAAAATCTTCTTGTATGTACAAAGGGCACAAAATGCAGTCAGGCACAGTGTAAATAAAGAGAAAAAAATCAAACATTACTTCCATCATATACATACGCAACACGTAACTTGAACATTTCGTGTGAACAGAGATTCTCCTTGGGAAATAAAATAGAAAACTGCACAGATATGAACCTACTGTTAGGCTTAGCTGAAGTCTACAGGAAAGTTAAGAGGAAGGACATACTTAAAGCGAACAAAAAGAAGAAGTTAAGAGACACCCTCTTAGTAACTGGGTTTCCTTATCAATGGGATAAGTAAGAGCATTCTTGGTAATAAAGGGAAGCAGCTTATATTAGATACCAGGTAAAGGCTGATGATGATCCTATGAAAAGTGGTTCAACTGTATCAAAGGGTAAAGCTTTAGAGACTTCCAAGATACGGCGTAGGCATCACCACCATGTGGAACGCTGAGTGGAAGCGCAGCTTCAAGAAACTGGATTATCTATATATAACGACCAAAATTTTTAGTTGCCATGGTTCACTTGTGCCACACCCAAACAAGGCAATACTCATTTCAAGGCCTTAGGATAGTTTGATGTTCTTATTCAATAAAATCGGACAAAAACAGGTTAGTTAGGAAAAAATATAATTTATCTGTGAAGTGGAGGGAATTTGTTTAACTATTTTAAAGGATATAACAGTTCTGCAAAATTTGTCGATGAGGATAACGGGGGATAATTAACCAAGATAAATGATAGCTTTATTAGCTATGAAGTCTAAATTTTCAAAAGATAATTCTTTAGTGGATTCGAAGACTTTAACTTTATCATAGAGAGAGAGAGAGAGAGAGAGAGAGAGAGAGAGAGAGAGAGAGAGAGAGAGTATGCATACAAATAACTGTACACACTGTACACACACATACTGTATATACATATATATATACAGTAATATATATATATATATATATATATATATATATATATATATCTTCTTCTTCTTTTAACGTGCTTTTATTATATATGCCTTCTTTGAAGGACTTTTGATATATATCGATATATATATATATATATATATATACATACGCCCTTTCTTACATTCGAGAAGTTATTGCGTGGGTATAGATCATATATTCATGTGGATAGATATATAGATATATATAACAACTCTTATTAATTCATATACACTCTTCATAAACACCATTTGAAAGGTACAATCAAAGTTGGTGAAGTGGTTGAGTTTCTACAGCGATATCCTCACGTTTTCTGAGGTCATAAAATACTAATGGTCAACCGCCTTCCAGTCAACCCAACTGTAACTGGGTTACACCGTCTGGTGCGGTGAAGTAATTGCTTGGACCTGGCAACTTCTCAGTAACTTAAACCAGGAGGTATTATACCTTCTGGTTTACTAATTAATATGTATATATATATATATATATATATATATATATATGTGTGTGTGTGTGTATATATATATATATATATATATATATATATATATATATATATATATATATATATATATATATATATATATATATATATATATATATATATATATAGTGGGCCCACTGTAGTTTCTGTCGGAACAGATTTAGAATCGTCACCTGAACACCTGACACTTCCCAGCTGCGCCTTCCACTCAACACTCTTTCACGAAGGTGGACCTGAACATTATCAGTGGAGGCTTACATGATGAGGTTTTTGCAGCCGGGTACAATTCATACTCACTTTCGTGAGTATGAACTCAACCACACTGTCTGAAAATATAGTTCTTTGCCCGTTAAATATAGATAATATAGATCTTTAGTGAGTTCATATGTTTTCTCTTATTTAGTCAGATCATCACTTAAACTGACATTTAGTATTGCTCAGTAAACTGGATGACTGCTGTTTGTTTTTCTACTTTGTTATTATGCAGCGGAACACTGACAATGAAGAATATGGGAGCTTCAGTCCGATGCAGTTGAAAACGAGGAAACTGTTCAGTGTAAAATGAATTAGAATTAATTGTTAGATTCTGCATAATGCAAAAACTATAAAGAATTCGGCGAACAACCAAGCAGCCTCCAGGGAACCTTGATGATCATGAGTTGCAGCCTTGTTGAAAAATTGGGACGGAGGCACCCGAATGATCTTTTTTTCACTGTTGCTGTGTGTATTTTTAGTAATATACCTCCACATATGATTATTTAGTTTCCATAATTTAGTATTCCGTTCTTTTATTTTAACATTTATACAATATAACATGAGACTAATACAAAGCAACTGAGTACTGTTAGTTAATAGGTATCATTTTAATTTGTGTTGTTTGCTTAATGGAAATTGTTGGGTGTTCGGGTAATCTCCTTCCATATTTTTAGCTCTGCATAAAATCACAAATAAAATCACTTTGACTTCTGCGCCAGTGATATTCAGAAGTGTATGCGTTATATTGCCAGGATGATCCGCCGTTCATTTTATGAATTCCATATTCAGTTTGATAAGGAATCACTGTAGTCCTGAAGCCACGGGACCGAACTTATTATGTGTGTATATATGAAAATATATTATATATATATGGATATATAATATATGAATCACGGCGATGAGATAAAATATATATATATATATATATATATATATATATATATATATATATATATATATATATATATATATATATATATATCAGTAATGTATTATTATTATATATATATATATATATATATATATATATATATATATATATATATATATATATATATATATATATATATATATATATATATATATATATATATATTATATAAATCAATATATCAGTACCCTCAAAAAATTAAAATTATATATCCTTCCCAAGGATAGTACACTTAGAACAATTTATATTTGAAAGGCGTTTAGCTCCTTCCAAATATATATATATATACAATTTATATTTATATATTTATAATATATATATATATATATATATATATATATATATATATATACATATATATATGTATATATGGGGTAGCCCGTTTCCATACTACCTGTTGATACATCGTGCCCCTTGGGCATCTGATGGAGGAAGGGCCCTCCTTAGGTGTGCTCTTTGTGTACTTTTCCATGAGTTGCATCGAAGGATAAGTCTTCAGGGAAATGGGAAAAACCATCATAAACTGCCGATAAGTCGACATTTTTGCGAAGATCGACGACGAAAATGTCCCCTCACGTCTCAGAGACACCTTCAAAGCTAATACTGGTCGAGGCTTCACGACAGGGAAGGGTGATAACGACCAGCTTCTCCTTCCGGACGTCCTTCTGCATCTCCGATTTAATGATACGACACATATCCATCCCTTTCATCGTACTTCCATATTTCTCACCCTTTCACTTCTTCTTGTACCACAAACACTTAGTAAATGGTTCATGTACAAAGCTTCCACCGTCTTTCTTTCATTCATATTCAACATCCACATTTCACTTCCTTGGTTTCACCTCATTCTTTTGCACACATCTTGCTGTCTTTCTTCCTTCGCCTACTTTCTGACCCATCCGCCATCGTGCAGCTGCATTTCAAATAATTTCTTTTTTTCCTTCACTAAACTCCTCATTTCCTTATCCCACCATTTATTGCTTTTACTTCTTTGTTGGACGAGTCGGTTGAGCTTCAGACTGTCATTCGATGGGCCGAGTCAATTCCCGCCGCCGGCTGATGAAGAGTTAGAGGAATTTATTTCTGGTGATAGAAATTCATTTCTCGCTATAATGTGGTTTTCACAATACTGTAGGTCCCGTTGCTAAGTAACCAATTGGTTCTTAGCCACGTAAAATAAGTCTAATCCTTCGGGCCAGCCCTGCTGTTAATCAGCTCACTAAAACTTAATAACTTTTACTCCTTCTTCCACAACCCCTTCATGGAATTTTAATACAATTCTTGCAAACTTTTAACTTCTGTGCCTATAGCCCTAGCCTTCCCTACTTCCTCTTTAACACTCTAACTTGTTTTCATCATCCATACAGCTACAGTTTTATCAACTCCTTTCCAGCTTGAACCTCTAAAAATAAATATATATATATATGTGTATATATATGTGTGTGTGTGTGTTTATGGGTGTGTCTTTGTAACTGCTCTGAAGGAAATATCTTGAGGATTGCAATCTAAAGACATAAATATACCTTTGGAGAGTCTCTAGCTTGAGTTACTCTCAATGGACTGAGGTTGATTCCTAGTCCTAATTCTGCAGGACTTGGCCTTCCACACTTTACTAAGGGACGATTGTTCATTTGACACAAAAAGATGGAGTCTTACAAAGTTATACTTAAAACGGTGATAAAAAGGTCATCATTATTTCATATAAAAAGTATTTACTTGAAAAAAAATCTAATAAATCGTTTTTATTTGTGCTGTATCACTGATCCAAAAAGGTGGAATATCGCAGTTTTTTCTATACAAAAGAAGATAATAATCTACATAGAAACCCAATTGCTACAAGTTTTCCTAGTTCTTAAAGCATCAGCATCTCTATAAAGCTCTCTTTTTGTAATACTTGCTAAGAACTTTTCATTGAATATAGTCGCTTCTCTGTATCTATTACTAACTACGTTGACGAAAAATTCATTCATCTTAATTAATAACAGATCCAACGTTACTTTGAAAAAGTGCCTATGAGTATAAAGCCGGCTATTCATCGTCTAAGTAGCACTACAAGAAGCCACTTTCAGGATGTAAATTAAAATAGAATTCTTTACCCTCCTTTGTGCAGCCAGGACCGCACAAGAAACAATAGTCGGTCTGCTAATTAAGAAATCCAATTCAAAACTTGTTCTTCTATTCATCAGAATCGAAATTATGGATTATTGCTACCTGCCTGTTTCCGTAACAGAAATTTAAAGACCAGTAAAAAAAAACCGTCATAAGTCGTTCGGTTTTCGTTTGGTTTTCGTTCATTCCTTCCTGTTTTTGCATTTTGTTCTTTACACTTATCAGAAAACAGTAAGGGGAAAGGCAAAGATCATCTAAAAGCCACGACGTTAATACCAGATGAATTTAGGTAATGGGAATATTATGCTAATTTTCATTTAACTGCACACTATCAAATTTGCACATGTTCACGTTTTTCCAAAATTCAGAAACATATTTGTACGTCAGGAAACAAATTTGTTGACATCACCATTACTCTCTCTCTCTCTCTCTCTCTCTCATACATACATACACACACACACACAAAACACGTATACATGGCAGGATTTAGGTGTTCTTGGGTATATGTAAAAGGGAAAATGGGATCATGTGCTTATCCTTTCCCCGAATCTACAATCTTATTCAGCAGACCCACAAAACCCTGTCTACCTTTGCGTTTTCCAGATCCTTCTCTCTCTCTCTCTCTCTCTCTCTCTCTCTCTCTCTCTCTCTCTCTCTCTCTCTCTCTGAGCTTATCTTAGCAATTTAGCAAATATTTTCCACTTTCGAATTGCAATGATCACATAATCTTTCTTCCTCCAGTCGTGAATGCAAGTATGATTGCGAAAATTTTAATAAGCTGCAATCTGTTTAAAAATCCGACGTTGCAATCAAAATTAACACCCGAACATGGATCAAAATCTACCTGTACAAGAAAAATGCAAAACAAAAACCTGATAACACTGAAATTAAACATGAAAATATCTTGTTCCCCGATATCCAGAAGAGAGAAACAAGGTCATTTTGAAATTTACAGGAATAAAGAATCTTCGCTGATGAGACCAAATATATTCAAGGTTAATGTAGTTATTATATCCTTGACACAAACCATTTCAATATTAAAAGAATCTGACGGGTAAAAAGACATTTTCGAGCATATACAGTTATACAAAATGATTAAGAACACAAGCCAGGGAAATGTGCTTATCAATGAATACGTCAATAAAACAGTAATGTAAACAGAAATATACTCAGTAATTTTTATGTTGAGGGGCAAAAGAACAGAAATTAAATCTGTATTCAAGACGACACTTCAGCAAGTGAAGTCAAAAACGGCGTATCAAACTGTTCGCGTTGTATTATCTTTGCTCACTGTATTACTGTACTTCACCTTGTTTTTTTTTACTGCATTACTTTATTCCGGATACTTATTTTGGGAAAAACCTATAGTTGTTCACTTATTCTAACGTTCTTTTTAAATCACTTACATAATGAGAGGATGCGTTATGCCTTTGGTGTATATTAGCAACTCATAGATTAGAGAGAGAGAGAGAGAGAGAGAGAGAGAGAGAGAGAGAGAGAGAGAGAGAGAGAGAGAGAGAGAGAGAGAGGATGAAGGTTCACTGCAAAAGTTCTCTGGTTCACCCACAAACAAAGAAGTAGTTAACTAAAAGTTTTCAGCTAGACCGCATATAACGCCCACCTGAATTACTATATATAGGTACTCAATTTTAAGTATATTGTGCAAATGAGAACTCGAAATCCTTAAGTGCAAGCAAAATTTTAAAACACAAAAAATTAGATAAAAGCCGTAAAGATGTAATTGATGATAAAAAAAAAAAGACGGGTGGAACCCCAATAGAAAAATCCATGAGAACAAGATCACCTGACTCGGTGAGGACCTCGTTCCTATTGCACCATTAAGAAGAAATGGGCTGTTGAATTTTAGTAGCGCAGTGACAGAAAATTCGACGGACCCCAGACAGCAAGTCATAAAACACGAGCCACCGACGAACATGTGGATTCCATTCCTTGTGAGGTTTTATTCTCATCAGCCTCTGTTATGTTGTCGCCCCTTTTGTGACCCATCTTGGTCATCACTATGACAGCCAAATCTGCGCAACACAATCGAGACTATGGTCACCGGTGCTGGCTCAGTGTCAAACGCTTTGGCTGTAGTGATGACCAAGATGGGTCACAAAAATGGTGACAACATAACAGAGGCTGACGAGAATAAAAGCTTCCATCACATTTTTTACTTATGTCTAGGTTGATCTTCACAACTTATATCTCAGTATGGAATATCTGCGTAAGGCATGGGTTTGCTACTTTGACCCTTAATCAGATTCAAAAGAAAGCACGGGGAATATCATGAGTGTCCAGTGCGCCCCAAAATGTTAGGAACTGGTGTTTTCTCAAGGTGAAGGTCTAATTGTTTTCGGACTCTGGGTATGTTTTTATGATAGCCTATCAAGAGAAAATGATCAAAATTTCATGTGATGAAAAATAAGGAACCAAGATAAACCATCGATAATGAGCGGTGAAGAGGCTTGCTGTCGCTCCAGGACAATGCGCCTCTCCACATAGAGCAAGTGACAATGGTTCTGTTGTCCAACTGTGAATCTGAATTACTACCTCATGCACCGTACTCACGTGACCTGGCACCGACTTCTATCCGTTTCCCTTGCCCATACCCTAAGTGTGATGACAGCTGACTGGGGCAGCAGCTCAGGATACATAATTCTCCTGTGATGGGATAACAATGCTTGAACATCGGTGGACTAAGTTAGGGGAGACTATGTTAAAAAGCAATGCATTGTTACCTTTCTGAGGAGAAGTCGAGAAATTTTTTTAGGGTCCGCATATTTTAAATTCCTCAGAGCTTCTGTAATCCTTCCTCCTGCAATGTCGTCGTCTCTTAAGGAAGGAAGTTTACTGACAGAACTATTCTTTCTGGATGTAACCAAGCTTAATAATTTGGGGAATCTGTGAAATGAATTTGGGCAAAGGAATGAAAAGAACTTGACCATCTATGGAACTGCCTTTTTCAGAGACATTGTCATTATGAAATAAACTTAGCTGGTGAGATGTAAATCTAAGAAATTAACCTAACCTGATCAGACATGCACGGCGATAGAACTAACTTGCTCAGAGACACTGGCCCACCTCACGTGGCGCAATGTAGGCATTAGTAAAGGGTATTTGGAGCGTCCCTTCGACCCTAGTTCCACCCACCATTTAGACCGTTACCTTGCCTCCATTCCCACTTCCTCTCTTCAATCTTACTATCCAACCTCTCTGACAATTAATTCTTAGTGCTGTTGCGGGGTTTTCTCCCAGTTCGATCTTCAGATTCTTGTACTTCATCTCCTTTGTTTTCTGTATTACTGTGTCTAGCTGTCCAACCACTCCATCTCCCTCCGTCACTGTCTTCAGCGCTGATTAAAGCGAAAGTGCCCCAGGGCTTGGCTTGTCGCCCTAAATTTCATCAGATCAAATCAAATCAGAAACATGGACACTTATGAGATTAACTTGCCCAGATAGATATAGGGATTTATGAAATAACTTGACACACAGAATGGGCATTTTTAAATACTTGGTCAGGAATTTGAACATGTAAGATATTAACCAGGTCAGAGAGATTGGCATACTGGCAAATATGAATGAAGCTTAGTCAGAAAGACGTCGCTTATAAAATGAATTCGGTTAGTAGGTTTGGGGTGTTTTCCATACAAAAGATAGCTCTAGGGTATAAACTCAATAACATTTATAAGGGCATTTATAGAATTAACTCACAGATATGGGCGTCAGTGAAATGAGCTTTGCATACCCCAGCTACTGTTGTTGAAGTTTTTAGAGAGTTTTATATATTTATATATATATATATATATATATATATATATATATATATATATATATATATATATATATATATATATATATATATATATACATACAGTATATAAGCACAAAACTTAATGTAACTATATATTTAATATACTGTGATTAGAAATTAGATTTATACATGCTTTTTTAAAAATACTATTATTTTCAAGATATACACAATTTCTAAGTGAGGAAATTACACAGACATATCTAAACTCTTTACTCCTGTCTCTTGTTAATGTTTGTTTTTTCCTTTTTAATATCTCTATGGTTTCGAAAACCATCTTAGTATTAACAGTTGGGTCACTATTCTGTTCGGAACTAAATCATAAACTTTTTCCTTATATTATTTTCCGTTCTTTTGTTAGTTCCATTAAATACATTTGTACGAGGACAGAATGAATTATACCCTTATTGTAATCAAAGATAAGAAAAACAGCAGATAACAGATGCAAAAGGAACAAGTCATTAAAAATGTGTCCGCACACACACACATATATATATATATATATATATATATATATATATGTATATATATATATATACACATATATATATATATATATATATATATGTGTATATATATATATATATATATATGTATATATATATATATATATATATATATATATATATATATATATATATATATATATATACATATATATATATATACAATATATAAATGATAGAAATTATGCATCGCAATTCACTTCCTACCAGTAATGACAACAGAAGACGGGCAGAAGAGGTTTCTATTGGTGTCTAATCACAGGCCATTAAAAGTGAACCCATATCGACACCACTCTGGTAATAAGCAATTACGATTCTTTATTAGTCTTGGCCAAGGTTGGGAAAGAGTCTGGAATGGCCTTCCAACGAAGCCTTTATGTAACGAAGCTTGTCTGGATTTCGCTGTTTACGAACACTTCATAAAATTCTCGTAATATAAGGGAAATTCTCCGGATAACAAAAGCAAATTAACAATAAATGAAAAATGATACCAAGTAAAAGAACATTACATCAATAAGGGTGCTTCCACAATAGAATATAACATGTTATCAATACGAGACGGTAGCTTATACATATCACAAACAAGTTGAAACAGGTCAACGACCGTAGGTGGAGAACGAACTTGGGGAAATCGATGGATAGTCGTATGAAACTCTGCACTGGTCAGAATTACCAACAAGTCGTTTCGTTGACTTATATTTAGTTGACTGATATTCAGCTGCCAGTGAAGTCTTTCCGACAAGTTGTCATGGTGTGTTCATGACATACATTACTGCAGTGTGGGAGCACAATAATAATGAGTCGAGAAAATGTTATTTACTATAAATTTCCTGTTTTTCGAAAATATAACAAAACTTTTCTCTACGCAATGCTGATGCTTTACCCTTTAGTATGAATCTAAACATTTTACTGGCGGATTAACTTGACTGACGTAAAACTTCGACAATTTTCAACAAAGAAAATATGTTAATAAACCATCTAGCATCTTGACAGTTGAAAAAATGCTTTGCGAAATACTCTTTTAGAACTGCATAATTTTTTATACACAATTAAACAAAGATACACACACACACATATAAATATATATACATATGTATATACATATATACACACACACACATGTATATATTCACACACACATATATATATATATATATATATATATATATATATATATATATATATATATATATATATATATATATATATATATATATTAAAGGACATTGTAAATCACTTCTCACTCGATTTTATTAATATCAATATAACATTCAACTGAATGAGGAAAATAGCTTCAGCCCTCAAACAGACTGAACGGTAGCATGTAGTCATGTATGTGGCACTGACTTCAAATATATATACAAATATATCTTATATATATATATATCGGCAATATATATATGTGTTACATTAATACACAATAATATATATATAGTATATATATACATATATATATATATATATATATATATATATATATATATATATATATATATATATATACGAATTTTTATCACATCACCGTGATATTTTTTATATTCAAAGACATTAAGCTACAAATGTCGCTTAATATCCAATTCAGTCTGACTCGTAAATAATACCGAAAGAGAATTACAATTGAAAAGTCGTTCGTCAACTGGCAGATTCAGTCCACCGACAGCAACTACCTCCGACTCCAGTGACGAATTTTCTCGCCACTGGGCTGTCAAGAGAGACCAGTGGCAAGAGAACTCTTCACTGAAGTCGGAGGTAGCTGCTATCGGTGGATCGAATCCTCCAGGTGACGAAGCACTTATCAATAAATGGAAATTGTAATTGATGAGCGTCAATTATAAGTCCTTTTTTCGGTATTATAAGTATATTAAACCGTTTGTGAATATATATATATATATATATATATATATATATATATATATATATATATATATATATATATATATATTTGAATGTTATTAAGTTTCTTCGATAGAAATACAAACCACTTGACAGACCCAGACAAAACTTTGTCACCACAGAAAGGTTTTTAACTTAAAATCAAACCCCTATCCCGTGACAGACATATAAACACAGACAAAACAAATTAAATTTTCGTTTTTACGTCACCTTTTCCTTTGGCTTTCTGGGTTTATTCTCATTTTTCACCTGATGCTTCACGTTTTCTTCTGGCGCTGCCAGAAGTATGATTAACCTACAACAATAAATCCCCCTATAATATCAATTTTTGACCAAAATTTACATGTATTTTTATCATAACTCATGAGAATAATTAATATAATTGTTTATTGCCTCGATAAAATCTGCATTGAAAACCTAAATTGATAATGTCTTTCTGTAGTAAGTGAAGCCGAGTCTGCACATGCATAATAGTGGCTAAACACGGTTGACAGTTAGAATTAATTATCGTGCAAATTGGCAAAAACTTCACTACACATGAAAGATAATTTTCTTTTCACATTGCTTGGTACTGATTAACAGGAAGATAATGATTAAAACATTACAGGAATGTAGATCATTACATTTGGAAATTCTCTTTTCCGAAGGGCACTTGGAGGGTAAATGTATTAAATGGAAAGAAGGATTTAAGAAATGGCAACTACTGCACTTCAAGTAACTCAAAGTGCTCACAGCTTACACAACACGTTAATTAACACCTTTTGCTGATGTAATCATACACAGTAATGAATAGTATTCACATTATTTAGGAAAAAATAAAATTATTGTTTATGGTTATATATTAGAATGATATATATTCATTTCTATCTTTTAACAACGACAAAATACAGCGGCAAACTGTCACGAAACTGATGCTGAGAAGGAGAGAGACAGTTTATAGGTTGTTATTTAGAGTTTTTCCTGGGCACCACCAGGTTGGTCAGTTAATATATTATATATATATATATATATATATATAT
This sequence comes from Macrobrachium rosenbergii, assembly GCF_040412425.1. Lineage (NCBI taxonomy): Eukaryota > Metazoa > Arthropoda > Malacostraca > Decapoda > Palaemonidae > Macrobrachium > Macrobrachium rosenbergii. The sequence goes on from NC_089792.1 coordinate 23,908,262, forward strand.
ATATATATATATATATATATATATATATATATATGTATATATATAATTTATATATATACACATGTATAGGTATGTATGTATATATATATATATATATAATGTCTGTATGTATATATATACTCGCGTATGTTTGTAATGAACTTGACGTATGATTACCAGTAACAGTATATCACAAATTGTTGAACGAGGTCATCAGAGAGCAATGTACACTGCTTCAAGTGAATAACATTGAAAGCAAAGGTGATTTAAGTTTTGATGGTTTTATAAATGTCCTCTAATAAAAAACTTTCTAGAAAAACAAAATATACTTAAAATCTCTAAACAATTGCATTTGTAGATTATCTTTTAGAAACAATTTCATCTGAAAAACTTGTCATAATGCTATATTTTTTATCCTTTATACCATTACTGCTGGAAGAATACCAAATTTATATATATCTTCTATGTCAATATAGTTCATTGCCAAGATTTTTTCTTTACTGACGTAGAGGAATATGCCTTTATTAGACCAATAATCTTAGACGTAAAGAAAAGTAATTCATTGCATGCTTGAGACATATTTTTCAATTAAGTACAAAATGCTTTTCCAAACCCGGGATAAAACTTAGCTTGGGAAAATCCTCCTTTTCGTAGGAATTCATGTCTGCTAACTTTTACATTTTTGAAAAGAGTGAAACATCCTACGTGCAAATCGTGCAGCTCTCTTCGAAGGTCTGTTAAAACACGAAGGGAATAACCCCTTCCACCACAAGTACACACATAAGAGCAAACAAAATTAATATAGCTCTCCTCGAAAGGTTACCGACAAGACACGCAGTAGAGATCGAATAAATTATGCTACCTAATTCCTTAAGAAAATGCCCTATTCAGTCTGCGAATAAGAAGTATATCCTGTTATTCCTTTGAGAGATCCGAAACGTAATCATCTGCGCCATGTTACGTAATGAGAATTCCTGAAAACAAGCTTTGTCTAGACATACGTAGAGAGGTCAACAGAAAGACTGGAGCCCGAACAAATTACAAAACAACCTTCATTATCGCATTTGTAATAAATAATGATTTGCATCTCGAACATGAAATGAAGAGAAGTAAATTCTCTCTCTCTCTCTCTCTCTCTCTTGCTTGGATGTCCTAAACAAAATACATCCTGAGGAAGAGAAGAGTCTCCATTCCAGTAAACCTTTCGGAAATCTCCGTCCCTGTGGACCTTTTAAAATATGTAAATTCAAACGATCGAACAACTTATCTGCATAAATCTAATCATCTCCAGACTGGGACTGGAATAATTCATTGTTGATCAAAATTACTGATAAGGGGGATGGGCTGATGAATGCTTGTTTTAAATAAAGGGTCTGTGCTGAAAAAAAAAAATGGTAATCGTAATCAGACTAAGTCAGCAGTATAGCACATAGTTAAGCACCCATTAACATTATGGAAGTGTAGGGTTAGCAGTAGTCATACCCTCAGCGTCGTCAGCTGACACGAGTAGGAATCACGGCTCTTCTCATTCTCTATTCCCTTTGTTAATCACGCGTGTTATCGGTTACCTATTCACTAGTGGTTAGGATGATGTTAGCCGTGTCTAGATTCCAGACAGAACCCTTAGGATGAAGTCCTTACGCTCAAGGACTCTCAATGAATCACCCCTATTGAATAACCCGTCCTTAGGCGCTATAGGTATTGTGAAAATCCCTTGTTTGAGCAGGAATCTTATTAAAGCCTGCAGATTCAACTGACCAAATCCAACATGCTTTCTAAACGTCATTACGAGCCCGTAAACAACGTCTGGGAATTTGTGTTTGCTTATGAAATGTCCAATGGCTTTTCATTAAAGGGAACATAAGGAGAAGAGCGTTCATTTGGGATAACTTCACCCGGTGATGCTGTTACATTTTCATAGCTGAGTCAACTGGTGGTTGCCACACCGGGATAGTTACATATTCATAGCTGAGTTAACTGGTGGTTGCCACACTGGGATAGTGTGTATATATATATATATATATATATATATATATATATATATATATATATATATATATATATATATATATATATATATATTTGTGTATGTGCGAATGTATTTCGTGCGTGTGAGTGTGAATATATAAAACTTCATAAAAAATTATACAATTGGGCTAAATACAAATTCTGTAGCATTGCTAGAAAAGTTCTCCACATTCTGTGTAGTAGTAACAATAATCATATGATGGGAAACTTTCTGAAGTGTCTAACTCCTTATGTTCTGTAAGGACATAATTGACATCAAAACATAATTGACATCATGTTCTGATTGGATCTGTACCGCAAGCAACAAAGTGGGTATATTATGAAAACAGAAAACATTTGAAGACATTCACTCTTTACATAACAAATATATTTTAAATAAATCCAGCAGGTAATCATGTTTACTCATATAGAAGTGGAGAAAATAACTTCAGTATCAGAAACAGACGTTGAATATATTCATGAATATATATTCCTATTTGCAAATGAGGAACAATTTCCTGAAAGCCTTTTCCAACGTTGTAATTGCTCCAGGGCATCAGTTCTATTCCGGCCTCATGTTTCATTCGAGATTTTGCATCAGTAAAATTTGCTAGTTATCATGTAAATGAAATTATGTACCTTGTTTGTGCGTCGGGTTGTAGTGTAATATTTCCTTTTTATTATCCGTGCTGTATTTGTTCTATTCTTATACCTTTTTTTTTTTGACTCAACTGTTCCTGGCACTGTTTCTTAGCAAATTCTATTTTGGTCTTTGGCGCCGCCATTGCCAAGTACGTCCCATCCGTTAAATTCAATGTGTCTGGAAGGGTATTCTTCTGTTACCTGTAATATTGATCCTTTGTTAGGGATTCTTTTTAGATAATGAACTCCCGACAGTGACCTTTGTCCCATAAAAGTGCCTCTACACTAATTAAACATATCATAAACACACACCAGCAACTAACTGCACACGCATCACAAACAGGTTGAATAACCGTCAACGAATTATTGGTTCATCCTCCAGTTACGGTCGTTAACTGGTTCTCAACCTGTTTCCGATATGGATGCAACAAGATGCCGCCGTGTGTTTCTGACGTGCTTTACTGCACCGATGACGCACCCCAATGGTTGCATTCGCATGCCATTCCAGATTCTTTTTCGACCTTGGCCGAGACAAATAAAGAATCAAATCGTAATTGCTTATTCCCCGAGCGGTGTCGATACGGGTTTACTTTCATGGCATATAATTAGGTACCAACAGAAACCTCATCTGCCCGTCTTTTGTCGTCATTAATATAGTTGGAATGGAAATCGCGATGCACCATCTCCTTTGCACAGAATCTTATTTTGATGCTCGTTTTCATTACCTCGGTATTCCACTGGTATGATGGAAGAGGAGTTTCATTTCTAATTCTTCTATGAATAAATCTATGGCACTTGTAGAAATGTGCATGAAGAATTAAAAACAAAAAAAATAATAATTTTCGTGGTGTGCGGCACTCTTTTCCGACAGCTACACTACTCTCACCTTATTCAGTGGAAATAATTAATCACGACAGCTGGGTTCGTTAACTGTTCCCCTGAATTGTCAAGGTTCGGAACCTTCATCCTACTATATCCTCTTTGACAATCATACCTTTTCATTATTTTTGAGGCAGGTCACTTGTCTCCTTAGGACGAAGTCCGATCCCTTTTGCCTCTATTTATTTTTGTTTTACTTATTTCTGGGCCTAATAACGGACGGAACGCCCTATCTCACTGGCCTGTACATTACAAAAATAATTAAACAATTACACGTAAGGAAAGTAAGAACAGAAAACTTTGCATCCTGACATTGGAGGAAGATGTCTTTGTTTTAAAACTCTTGACACTTTATTATAAGTACAGCATTGAGCACTGTTGTCTTCCCAGTATCGATAAAGACTTTCGCCTTCCTAATGACCCGAAATAATAGTGTGAGTAAATACCAAACCACTTTAGGGTCCTTTTGTAACTTAACATCCACAAACACGTGAAAATTTTATAAATAGATAAAAATGCGCGTATAAGCAACTCTTTTAGGTTCTCGTAAAAGAAGAGGATAATCAAAAAGGCAAACATAAATAAGGATAAACTACTTTCAAAGAAAACCATTACGGAAAATGGAGAGTACTGATGTTAATTGTTTATCAACACACACACACACACATATATATATATATATATATATATATATATATATATATATATATATATATATATATATATATATATATATATATATATATATAAATTTATTTATATATATATATATATATATATATATATATATATATATATATATATATATATATATATATATATATATATACACATAGCTTCACATTGGAAAGGATGACTTGCAGCTGATAACTTCGCAGTTTTCGGCAAGATGTGTTATGACTTGTGTGTTGCAGTCGGTGGGCCCTTGCCTTTCAATCGAAAGACCTGGGTTTGATCCCGATGTGAGTCAGAAGTTTATATATACATACATGCATTTATACACACACACACACGTGTCTGTGTGTGCATATGAGTACGTGCAGATCAACCCCGTCGCCGTCTTTCGATCTCTGTCCTATTTTTGTTCTATAAGGATTACTCGGGCGCAGCTCCCAGGTCTTTGTTTGTACGCTCCTTCACTAACAATGATTCATTCTCCCAGACCATCCAGCTTTATCAGTATTTCACACATAATTCCATTATGTGGATATCTCTCCATTTCTCAGATTTTATTTGAATAATAATTCTACTTAGTCTTTATAAAAAAAAAAACAGCATTGTTATCCCTTGAGGGGAATCCATAAATCTACATATTTTCTGTTGCAAGAATCAAGCTGGCTTTGGGTAGCCATCATCCATCCTTGTTTCAGTTTCTCTACTATTTGTAGGTTTTTATCAAATCAATCCGCTGCCCAAGAACAAGGAGACGCTCTAAAGAAAATTCAGGAGACTAATCATATCGACATTTATACCACAGCCGGTGAATCAATGATGAAACCCTTATGCGGAAAACTACCAAAACATTGGCCAAAGCCCCAACTGCACAGATTCACCATTAACCTCTGCCTTGCACAACCTCTCTCGCTACCTCGATAATTAAGGTTCTACTTCATTATAATGAGGTTTATGGGTTAGCCAACGGGTCGATAAGACTAATAATCTTATTTGTCGAGGTGTAGAAAAATGATGGTTCCTGAGAGGGACCGAACCCCGAAAAAAAGAGAAACTATTTCCGGTCACAAGAGCTCCACGTCTTCATCACGCCATCTGGTCATTTTAGAATTTGAAGTTTTCGACGGATTAAGGAGAATATCTCGAAATGCAGAAAACATTTGAAGGTTATTTAAATAAAGTTAACTAGAATACTGTTCTGGTACGTAAGGAACAATACTGTAAAGGGTAGACAAACATCCATTTACTCAGAAATCCATTTAGTAATTTATCTTCACTATTATTGAATACAGAAACGCAGAGCTTAGTTATAAATGAAATACCAAATTAGGCAAGCTTTGGTATAATAACAGCGTACAATACACAAAAATGCCTACTGTTTTAAGAACCCTACAGGTACAGGAAAATACAGGAATAAAATAATGGTTCACGTTTATTAATAATTAATTCAATATTTACTGTATCTTAATGAGGCATAGTTTCTTTTATGCTACATTTCCTCACATATTATATCTCTTTCCCTTCCACGGTATTATAGCCAAAAAAGCTGTATTTCTGCATGGAATCATAAATTACCTCACAATATGCAATGAAGTGCTCTATTTGGTTGTCAAACGGCCAGCAAACTGGACAATAAAATACTTAGAATAGGCTGAATAGCAGATGTCTGACGTGCTAACATTAACGATTAACCGCGGTATCTAACGAACTATAAACTCTCTCTCTCTCTCTCTCTCTTACATATATGTGCCACCAGAATCTGTCATCAAGGCAGGATGGTAGAGCACGGAATTTTATGCGTTAAAACGATTACAGATGTATTAGTTCGCTTTTTGTGTGTTCTCGCACAACTTGTCTGTTCCCGGATGGAACTTTGCACACTGGATCTATCACAAGAAAATAACCTGGACGTTAAATATGATGCGCCTTTTTTTTTTCTTCAAATTCTTAAACTTAGGTGGAAGCGCTAAGAAATTTTCGCCCGTATAAATTGTTAGTAAAAATAATTTACATTCTAAAACAGATTTCAATAAAACAGAAAGACGGTGGATATGAAAATGGGACAATGCTGTACTATCTTTGCATCCTTTCCTGAATTAACGTCTTGGTCTAAAGCACTGTACTTACTAAGGTTACTATCTTAAAAGAAAGATATTGACAAAATTACATGCGGTGCAGTTTTAATTTTAAAAATCCCGAAAATGGTATTCAATCCTTTCCTTCAGGCTAAAATAATATTCCGGCTATTACTATTTACTCTCAAGGAAAACCCCATTCATGGCCTAAAATAAAATACAGTTCAACATACTGTACTACTGTTCAAAATAACTTGAAAAATAACCACCAAATCACGAAAGATTTTCTAGCCAAGATCCTATTCACTCTTGCATGAATCATAATTTTCATGACCCAACCAATAATTAAGCAAGTGACTAAGGCTGCAGCATGAAAGAGCTACAGCATTCTCCAGGGAATTTTTTGTCAAAAGGTTACTTTTCCTAACTAATCCGTTTCTCAAATTCAAATCTTTCACAAAGTAATTTGCTCTTCCTCCCCTCTTCCTCAAAAGCTGGGGATAGTCATTATCATCAATAATGACTTTTACTGATCATCATATCATCCCAAAAACACATTCGTAGCAAGACAGTCGACTCCTTTCCTTTCATCTTATACGCAGTACAAAGTAACAAATAATTGGAATAAAGCAACCCTGACTCTTAGCAATGAGGGTTTCAACTTAAGGTTCAAAAATTACTAATCTCTTCAGTATTGGAATGGTTAAAAATAATAGTTTCAGGTTCTTAGTAAGTATTCTGGAGGAGATGGTTAGACAAGATTCTACTCTGGCAAAGACTCGCCGGAGTCAAATAAATATCTGATACTTAATTCACGTTTTCCTCAACAGAGGCAATTTGGTTTTAAGAAACGAGTCAAAGGCGTTCCATCTAGGTTAGAAATCAAACTACTTCCTCACTGTTAAGGGGATCGATCTAACCACTGCGCTACCAAGGCCATACAAAGACGCCAAAAACACTGCAATTACACCAACTATCCCTGTACAGCGTTATGAACAAATATTAAATCCACAATCTGGAAGACGGTAGCAATTATTGCAGCACCTAAATTAACTGTAAATACGGTTGAATGCAAAATAAACCATGCCATGAGATCCTATACAATAATAAGCAGTAATATCTCATGCTCCGGATGCTTGTAGTATACAAAAAGACATCATAATCCAAAGCCATACAAGCCGGCTCTCCACTTGTTGATTCTCTTAATAATGTTGCTCATATAGCTGCCTGAAACTCACAATGCCCCCTTGCGCCATTCATTAAACAGCCATTGTCCTTTTCTCATCTCTCCTCACTCCAGCAGCAAGGTCATCTTGGCAATCGTGGGACCTAAAACTTTTTGCTGGTAACTTTTTCATGGGTCAGGAATACTTTCTTCGTCAGTTATTTATTTGAATCCGTATCAAGTATCCAGAAACAGCTAATCAATCTTTCATAAAAGAGCAATATTCAAAAATATCAAGAATGATAGTGTATATATATATATATATATATCAAAGAATATATATTTATTAATATGTGTGTGTGTATGTGTATGGTATGTATTTTACATATATATTATCGGCATATACACATATATTAAATCACACACACACATTATAAAAAACTAGCTAAAAGGCGTTGCATGGTTAACACACCCGAAATTTATCCCAACCTTCTATTGGACAGGGAAATGATTCAAATCTATCTGTAGTGTAATATCAAAGAATTTTTATTAATAGGTTTTTAAAAATATAAATGGAGTATATACATCATAAAGTAAAATCTTTAACAAATTCACTACAATATTACTTTAACAAAAAACTTGATTGTAAACATTTTTAGTGTCACCATCAGGAGCGAGAATAAAAAAATTCTTGGGTGAACCCACCCTTGAGCAAGCAACATACAGGTGTCCGTGGAAAAAACAAGAAGATCCCAAATCCACTCCACAGTACTTGACAGACTGTTCCTGAGCCTTGTTGATTGTGATCGAGAACGCAAGTCTCACTGGAAATTGCAATTTCTTAAGTTAAAAGGAGATCCGCCGGAATGTGTGATAAAAATCCGTGGGATAAAAACTATTTCACCTTCTCCCTTTCCTGTTAAGATAGTTGCTTCAATTATATTGCCCAACATCTTAACACAAAGCCTTGTGCTGTTGCAAAGTTTTGGCTGATCCAGGTTACATAATAAAATAATTGGAGATTCTACTTTAATTTTACATGTCACCCCATCCCCAACCCCACCCCGTTTGGTGCTAGTGATATCTAACCCTAACAGTATTCTTTTCCAGATAGTAAGTCATATGTATACCAAGTCTGGTTGAAATTCCTCCATGCGTTTCATAGTTATGCTGGAACATATAAATACATACATCCATTTTTTATATATAGAAGATATATATATATATATATATATATATATATAATATATATATATCTAGATAAATAGATATGTACCTGGCGTTGCACAATAAAAAATGCGTACAGCATATACTTCTTCCCTTCAGTAAGAGCGCAATCCCACTGTTTCTGCGACTTTAATTTTTTCGTTTTCCTTGGTTGGTTGGAATATATGATATGAAGTTTATTTAGTCACTAAGTCTACGGGCAGCAACAGCCTCGTTTCAGGGAAACCCTTCCCACCCCCATCCCCTTGGGTGCTACTGATGTTTTACCACCCCAGGTATTCTTTTCCAGATAGTAAGTCATATGTATACCACCCACGTTAGTTGAATTTGCTATGCGTTATAGTTATGCTGGAACATACACATACATACATCCATTTTTTTATATATAGAAGATATATACATACATACATATATATATATATATATATATATATATATATATATATATATATATATATATATATATATATATTTCGTGTGTGTATAAGAAAGAACACAAAGTTATTTTATAATCTCAGACATAAAAATCATAACTACTATATCGCAATGACATCACTTCTTTCACCATCAAAACAGAGAAGAAGGCAAAGCTACATGATCGATACTTAAGGATCCCGAACCTGAATCTATATTCATGGGATGCAAATGACATTCAAGAGCTATTTATGAACAAGATCGGCAACAGGTATCCACTCCTACCTGCTGTATTAGAGACACGGGAGAGACTTATTATTCATTATATGACTACCGGCTTCTTTACCAATATGAAACCAAAATCTGAATTTTTAATAATCTAACATGCCGGACAAAGATTTGAATTCATTCTGAATGGAAAGAACATACAGATTCACTCTCAGTCAACGCAGATAAGAAAGAAAAAGGAGAGTACTCTCAAATCAAAATAATAATATAGGGAGAATAATTTACGTATGTTACTGAAAAAGAATCTATTGAAACCACAGCAAACTAAATGAAGAGAGGACAGGACCACCCAAAGTAATACTGACACAGTTTAGGTGTTTTACAATACACAATTAATTACATGCAGACAAAGGCCCTTCACTCTCTGGGTATCAAGACTCATTCCCAAGGATAAGCACAAGAATTCGTAGTCAAGTGTCCCACTTTCTAAGCTGACCAACACAAAAGAAAATGCGATAAAAATACAATAAGTAAATGTCAACGGAATATGACATCTAATTTTGATTAAACTCTCAGTTTTGTTCGACAAAAACTAAAACTGTGCAGGAAAATACTGACCAGAAAACCTAATGGCATAAATTTTCGAACGAGTAAAAGTTCTTTGCATTAAATTGGTTAATTTCTCCTCAATCTCGGCGTAATTTCCTTCCAACAGTCTTACCAGATTAAGACCTAGACCAGATGGGTCGTGGGACGGAAAGAACACAGGACAGAGAAGGGAGGAAAGAACACATTTTATGCGTCTAACCTTCATAAGGGAAAAGCTGGCGTAAAAACGTTTATCATGATTTTGATGATGATTAGTCTACCTGGATGATCCGTTGTATTAATTAAGCAGTCCTTCTCCCTCTATGGAAGAAGCATAATGAGGTATATGGAGTTATTACATCAGTTTGTGGCAGTTTCGTCACCAAAGGCAACTGAGTTATAGGAACTTGTGTACACATCTACCACTGCCAAAATAGAAACAATGGCTTCAACCACTGTTTTCAATCCCTCGGTCTGTATAACAGTAAGCTATAATATGCTAATCTTTGTATTGTAAGCCTTTGAATATACTTTTTGCATGTTTTGTATTCGTGATTTCATTTTTGCTTTTTTTAGGGCAATAAATATAAACGCCGTAATGTTTGGAAAATTTGTAGTTTATTCAACGTTCTATGGAAGATGTCTGATGAAATGCCATGATGAATATATATATATATATATATATATATATATATATATATATATATATATATATATATATATATATATATATATATATATATATATATATATATATATATATACATATATATATATATATATATATATATATATATATATATATATATATATATATATATATATATATATATATATATATATATATATAACAACATAAGTTCTACTACTTGTTCCATTCAGAATAATAAGTTTTATCAGAATAATTCGCATTCATTTATTTTACTTTCTCTCTCTCAGGCTGGTAAAGCGATGGAAACCATATAATGCCACTCTAATAATATTGCCACACAAGGAGACGCCCTCAAAGGTGACGCGAGAGATAGCATTTTCTAAGAAAGGAGACGCGACAGGGAGTAAGGGTGTGGGATTTCCGGTATGAATTACGGCAAACGACAAGGCCACAACAACCCTTAAGAATCCCGAAGACCATTAGCCAATGATTAATATGTAAAGTGAAGGACCGGGCTGTATGTTTTCAAGCGCGCATCACTTTACTAATAAAATCATTAGGCACTGGACGCTGTGTGTGTGAATAAAGAAACAAAGAAATATAAATATATATATATATATATATATATATATATATATATATATATATATATATATATACATACATACATACATACATACACACACACACACACACACATATATATATATATATATATATATATATATATATATATATATATATATATATATATATATATATATATATACATATAGAATAAGATCCTCTGAATCTAAAAACATCAATTTTCCCAATAAACATTTCTACCAGACGTATTCAAAGCTCTGGTAGTAAAGCCATATACAAATAAATTCATTACGCTTTGGGCATCCTTCTCAAGACAAGTCAATCATATTTTTCTCAGCTTTTGGTTACTCTGTTATGGGAAGGTTAAGACTGCATAATTCTTTGGTCTTTTGAAAGCAGCGCACTATCGTAAAACCACTTCCACGATATGCTGAACTCTGGGAGCAGTGTGATGTTAAACCTGCCTTTTTTGATGCAGAGAGCTTTCGACTTAAGTGAGGTGAATGAAAAAAAGGTGCATTGTCTTTGACCTGTAGTTTATTACTGAAATGAATTTACTTTATTGAGGACCTGGTTTATCATAATATTGTGACTTTTGCAGCCTAAAATGTGAAGTCAAAATGATTGAAGTTTTCTGATTCATGGCCATATTGAAAACAGCGTGAGCTAAATACTAACATGTTCTTCCGAGTTTTCAGGTCTACTTAATTTGGACTAGCGTATGAAGCTGAATAGATTAAACGTTCAGTGATTCATGTGGATCTGACAACATCGTCTTTCTAAAATTATTAAATATTCCTTAGCATTTGACAACTGTTCAATATCCAAAAAGTTTTCACACTTCACTGACTTTTGACTACAGAGGTGAGTTACTGATTTAAAAGTTCAGCAGTGTGATATGAACTCTTACAATTCTGTTCCATATACTCTTTGGATTTGGCAACAGTTAGTGTAAATCCTTTGATAGAAATAAGTTGTAGAAATTAATAAACAACCCTAATATAATGGGCTCTTGGCGATAATGAGGCGCCTAGAATGAACAAACCCCAGACCCTGAGGGTATATTTAATCTGCTCACGGCGCGTTGTGAGCAGGTTGTTTCGAAAATAATTACACTTAAATGCCAAGTGGGTTTGACAGTGTAACCAAATACATGATGTTGCTCGTCGGTGCCTAGAGACATCATTAGCATCTCTACTGTATTGAGAGACGCCAAAACAGAGTGGCAAGTTGGTGCCTGGGCCTAAAACATAACAAAGAAGAGAACAAGCTGAGATAAAACGTATTTTGTACAGTAAAAAACTCTTTCCTTTTTAAATGAAGTCAAGTGAAGTGGTTTAACATCAGTGGCTGAAGTACGAAACGGACTGGTAAATTAACCGCGTAACATTAATAGCACTTTTTATTTAGAATCTGAAATAATATTCTGTCACTTTCAGATAATCAGAAACATGGCACCTTGCGTACCAACAAAGACAAAGACCATCCTACTAATAAGAAGTCCAAATACAGGTACACGTAGAACTAACAAAGACGGAATGCACCAGAAATACCAAAAACTGACGGCAACCGTTCACGAGCTAAAAATAATAACCTATTTTTATTGGAATAACAGAGACCAAGATTTTTCAGTGCTCAGAGCAGACGGTGGAGGGGGAAGAGGAAGAAAGTCTAGGAAAAATATGATAACTAACATCATTTTAAATTCAATGACCACCATTTGGGGAAGATTTAAAGCAGAACAAACAGATAAAGAGAAGAAATTAAGTTTCCTCATAAAACGATATTAGTTTTCCATGGTGGATTAATTAGCTAGTCGAAATCATAACTGACTGCTCTCACGGTCACAAAAAGGCGGAGAGCGACAACTTTTCTGCCAATTAGATAAATGGAGAGAGAGAGAGAGAGAGAGAGAGAGAGAGAGAGAGAGAGAGAGAGAGAGAGAGAGAGAGAGGAATTAAAAATGCGCAAACACAAATGAACGCAGGCAATTTTCACTCTGAAAACGTTGGCCGTGGAAACAGCGAAGCCCAAAACAAGCCAAAGACGATTAAACAGAGGTAATTCATTCAAACATTCCATGAATCCGGATCAAATAAGGCATGAAAATACAGCCAGACCTCAAATCGCCTTTGATTTGTTATTCACTGTTTCTTTCTTTTTTTTTTTTTTATAGTCGAAATTGCAGTTCAGCGATTTCTCGACAACTGTTGCATAATTTTTAGTAAAGCGTTTACGTTACAACTTTATGAAGTTTTATATATTTATATATATAGATATATATATATATATGTATATATATATATAAAATAATAATGCCAATTCTTCCATTTCTTCTCAATATAATCATAATAATCATCATCATCATTGCCTCCAGCGCCGTGTGACGTAAAGGGTATCTGAAATTCTGCCATTCATTTCTTTCCAGCGCTTTATCTTCCACAAATCTCCACTTATCTCCAGCCCTCATTCTCATAGTTCTCATCTAAGTAGACCTAGGCCTTCCAACTCCTCTGGTGTCCACAGGAGTACAATTGACACTATCAAGAACTATTCTGCAAGGGGTTGTGCGAAGGACATGTCCAAGCCATCTCCATTTCATTTCATCATTATATATCTCTACATATGGATCGTCTGTAGTTTCATTATGGGATCATTTCTTTCCTTATCTTTCCCTCTAATCATAATATTCGAAAAGTTTTACCTTCAAATCGACAAAATGTTTCTGACACAATTCCATTGCCATACCATGGTTTATGTCCATGTAGCAATGCAGGTCGAACTAGACTTAACGTATATTCTTACTGTTTGTTTGCAAATTCACCCTATTTTATTTCATAATCTTATTTTTTCTGTCTATTTTTTGTTTCAGTTTTAGCCTTCTAATAAAATAGAACTCAGAGAAACCTGTTCTGGGTATACTTGTTCCTAAATATTTGAAAGACTGATTCTCATTAATCCTTTCTACATCTAATGTCATTTGTGCATAATTAGTCCTCATTATTTCAGTTTTCCTTGGATTTATTTTGAGCGAGCTAAGCAAATCTTGTTACATTGAAAACAACATCATCTGCATATTCTAGGTCAGGCGAGTTTATGTCTTTACTCCAGTCTGAACACTCCCAACCAACCACTTTTTTTTTCATTATAAAATCTATAAGAAGGGCAAACATACAAGGTGAAAAGCATTCATTGTAGCAACCCACTATTTAATGGAAATTCACTTGATAAGACCCCTGAATATTACCGTTGCATGCATTTCGTTCACGGATAAATTCAATTAGCTTTACACATATAAAGGGTATGCTACAGTGACGCAAGGCCTTCCACAATATTGGTCTATGGAAGGTGTCAAATGCCTTCTCGTAATCAACAAAAGCCATTAGAAGGGAATTTTTAAATTCCATACACTGTTGCTCAATTTGTTTTACTAAAATACTGATTTTGCAGTTCCTGCCTTTTATTAAACTAGCTTGTTCATCTCTGATCTTTTAATCGATATTTCTCTCCTTCCTATCAAGAATAAGCAGACAAAATATTTTCAATATAACCGACGCAAATTCAGTAACTCTATAGTAACCACATTCAGTCAGGGCACTTTTTTTTTAAATTCACTATAACTTCCAGTTCCTAATCATCAAGATTTATTACCTCATTCCATATACTGAAAAATAGTTAGTATACAGTGTCATTTTAGTTTCAGCTAAAATCATCCCTGCATTAATTCCAGCATACCCAGTGTTTTCCATCTTTGAAGTTTTTTTTTTTTTTTAATCTTTCAATTCAAAACTGTGAATTCATTCATAAGCACATTCCAGTCTTTCCCAGGCTCTGTTATATCAATCAGATTATTCCCCATCATATCTCTTATTCATGACCTCACGAAAATTAATCGCCTTTTATTCTTCCGAAGCTATTTTCCTACATTCCTCTTGTGACAGGTATTTTCTACTTTTGTAATAATAATAATAATAATAATAATAATAATAATAATAATAATAATAATAATAATAATAATAATAATAATAATAATAAACAGTTCTATTTATTATCAATAATAATAAAAATAATTCTAACACTAATGCAAGGACAATTATCCTATTTCTTTTTCGATAATAATAATAACAGTAATAGCAATATTAATACAAAGACACACTAGCTCTCATATTTCTTTTCGATAATAATAACAATAAACCAACTCTTCTCTTTTTTCACAATAATGATAATAAATATAGCAATGGAAGCAGTCACGTACGTCACCATAAAACTCATAATATTTTTCCAAATCGAACTTCCCCACTTGAGGAATTTACAGATGACAAGAAGAGGCAGAAAAGGAATTGGGAGGAAAGAGGGGAGAAACAAGAAAAAGGGTCAGAAGAAGAGATGAAGGGGAAAGAAACCTACGAAAGGGGCGGAAGAGGGTAAAAGGAAGTAGAAGAAGCGAGAAGGCAAGAGAAATGGAGTTATAAGAAGAGTGGGAGTGGGAGAAACTGAATTGGAAGAAATTAAATAAGAGGTAGAAAAGGAATAAAAAGAAAGGAAGAAGGGGAAAATGAATCAGAAGAGAAGGGGGGGGGATAATTAGAAAAGATGAAAATGAAGAAAAAGAATAAGAACAGGAGAAGGTGTGAGAGAGAGAGAGAGAGAGAGAGAGAGAGAGAGAGAGAGAGAGAGAGAGAGAGAGAGGCCTAGGGAAAAGGGAAATCTTCAAAGAGGTTCCTCTTCAAAAAAAGGACTACAGAGACCACACAGATGAAAGATGGCTGGCCTCTCCTCATGAAAACTAATAAGTCCCTTGCCTTCCTTCCCCTGAATCCTAGTATACATAATGCTCTAGTACCTGGGAAAATCAGCATCAACATGAAACCATATATATACACAGAATACACAAGGTTCGTCGGCTTGATTTGTCTGTGCGCTGAACTAGTAACATCAACGTTATATAAATAGGAAGGAGGAAATCAAGTATTCTCGTTCGAGAACGCCACTGGATAGCCAGGCCCAATCCACAAAAATTATTCACGCACAAAACACAATCAGTAATTTTTCAACGCTCTTAACAGGTACGTGAAAGAGAGAGAGAGAGGAGAGAGAGAGAGAGAGAGAGAGAGAGAGAGTATAGTTTGACCTCCCCTACAGCTAATATCTCGAACCTAACCTAAGGTTATTTATTTATTTAGATTGTCAGGAGATATATATACATACATATATATATATATATATATATATATATATATATATATATATATATATATATATATATATATATATATATATATAAAAATAACATATATACATATATATATGTGTGTTTTCATGTTCTATTGTGAGGGCCCAGTTTCAATCCACGGAAGAAGTAGAACGATTAAGCAGCTGAAACAACAATCCGGACAATCACTCCCATTCTCAGGACGCCGTTTCATTTGAGATGTAAGTACGTCCTTCGATCAGGCCAATCTATCATAGGCGCCGTTTCCAACCTATGCTGCTCGGGGGCGACATTGTCCACTAATGTCATGGAATCCCATTCACTGATACAGTTACCAATTCAGGTCTCATTTTTTGTTGTTGCTACATTAGCTATGACTTTAATTTCCTTGGCAACTTTTATCCCCAGTATTATGTACAGTGGGAATTTCAGCAGCATTAACAAGATGATGCACCTTATATCTGTCTGTCTTTGGGTATAAGTGTAAGACTTCCTGTTTAGAGATTTCATTAAGCTCCTCTCAGTAAATCACCCCATTGAATTTGAGGTATACGACTATTTTATGTAACTGTTTTGTCTCTCTTTGAATATACGAAGCCATCTATATTGGGTGTTATTCCCATCTTTCATTTACAAGGCTCCTGCATATACTTTGGGAAAATGTTTCTGGGACGTTGCCTACTTTGTTTTCAATTCAGGTAGCTCCATTTGCCCTTTTTCCATTTCCATCCCTGCCAGTAACAGCACATTCGCCGTGAGTTGAAGGATTCTTTGCAATTTGCCCATTTTCATCGCATATTCCAAGCAATGGATAGCCTTGTTTTGACAGTATGATAATTTATTAGATATCCATTGAGCTTCTTATGAACATTCACAGGCATATAATTAGTCTCATAAAGAAATCACAAAGCTGTTACAGGCTTCATCGTTTGCAGAAATGCTTGTCCCCCCAAAACCTCTCAACAAATACGAACCTTCAAGGCCCAAACTGGTATCAACGGTATACAAGAAAACACTATGATAAGGATGCTTAAAGCTAATAGCGATTTATACCATGGGAATCCGGAGAATCTGCTAGAAGGATGTCCTCATGGGTATCCTTTTGTCATGAATCTTAAGTAAACAGAAAAGCAGCAATGAGTATCCGTTACCATATCACAATTATCCAGAAAAGTAGTCATCACTTCTGTCGATGCAACTTGACGAAATTAAAGGTTCAATGATCACTTGTAAAATGACAATGAACCATTATTCTAAAAAAAAAGAAAGGCGAGGAAAAATCTATCAACCCTTCTTGAATTTCATTTCTCCTTTGATAAACGCAATAAGAGCTGTCTGCCTTAAATCCACTTCTTACCTAATGCCTAATAATGAGTCTGGCACAAATGTAGGCTACGCCTTCTTCCCAGCTCTATTACAAGGTGGTTAAACCTGATGAAATGTCGAGAGCTCTGTATAAAGAATCAGTGTCCACCCTAGGAATTCAAGGGACAGTTCCAAACGATCGTTCCGTTCTGACGATATCAGGATGAATCGCTGTATTAATAGCTCTAAGGGCAAATCGTTATAGAATAAATGCCTATCTTCTACGTTTCAGATAAACTAACAATGATGCATTTTCCAGTTTACTAGGCCCACATTTAAAAAAGATGAAAAATCTGCCTACCCATACATATCAACTGGTAAGGATAAGAGTCTCAAACCACGTCACAAAATTTACGGGTTCAAGAACTCCCTCTTTCCCTTAAGGGATCCTCCTTTAGCAAAAGAGGGAAAAAGTTCTTTAGAATATGAAGGATAATTGTAAAACAAATTATACCAGAAGAGATTAAAAAGTGAGTTGCTAAAACGAAATGCAGGGACAATTCAAGGTGTATGGGACCAGCGACAAAAAAAAAGTTTGTTTCACCCAAACTTTCTTTACATGACCATGAAACCAGGATTTCTTACAAGTTTCAAAAAAAATAAATAAATAAATAAAAAAAGAAACAGAATAAATATATTTCACTAATACGTATCTAATAAATATCCGAGCATCTGCAACCAGAACCATGAATTTTGCTGCTATTCCAGCGTAAGAAATACAATAAACAGAAATTACCGTATATTTCTCTTACTCTATTTCTCGATTAGAGAAACGGCTCGGCGCTGAAATGATGCTACTTAGCAATCGAATGGCCACCAAATTACAGACCCATATTTTTCAAACTAGAAACTATATTTTCCTCTGTTAACTAATTTTCTCTATCCATTCCATTCTAAGGTACCGAATCCTCTCCCGACACCTACTTCCTGACATCAGTCATTTTCCTTTGTCCTTTTCCATTTCTTTCCATTATGCATTTAAACGAAAATATTTCCACGTCTCTGTAGCCCCTAAAGGTGATTAAATTCAACTTCATAAAGTAATGCTCTACTTATCTGTTACACAGGAAAACAGGTACTTCATCAGCTCACACGTCGCATGCTTACCTGTGGAAAAAATGAACACATCAGAAAAAAAGTTTCACGAATTACACAGACTATGACAACCGAGAAAAAAACGCAGTGTTAGAGAATTTTCTTTGGTAAATTTATAAACAAGAAAAAAAGAGCCATTAACAATCTAAGTGATCTTCCGCATTTTCAAAGTCAAATATATATAAGGACATCTCGTATCACTAATAATGATAATAATATTTACCAATTCCAATGACATCACTATGCGTCGTTGTTTTAATAATACCTTTATATTTATGGAATAAAATAATTGTGGACCTTTCCCACAGTAAATTTAGCCTTGAAGACATAGCCACTGGGCGGAGAAACAGCTGTCACTTGTACATAAATATTAAATGGCAGATGGTTCAAGTACTCTCTCCTTATTTCTAGGAAGCTTACCCGAAGATAAAAGAATATACTGACAAATGCAAATGTAAGCAAAAATAAACTGTCTCTGTTAACAAAGAAGATGATTTAAGGTGTTATATATATATATATATATATATATATATATATATATATATATATATATATATATATATATATATATATATATATATATGTGTGTGTGTGTGTGTGTGTGTGTGTGTGTGTGTGTGTGTGTGTGTGTGTGTACATGTATATATATGTCAAATGGGTGAGGAAGTATTTGTGACATTCGAACTCTTGCAATGTTCAGCATTTTTGCAGATGGAAGTTGAGTTTTGATGGGATGGCGCCTGTCGCGGCGTTGCTTGGCGCATTCTGTGCGATTCAACATTGTTCACCTGTTCGGAGAGCGGCCGGATACTGTACACGTGGAGCGGAGGTTAGCGTCAGCATAGATTGTTCTAGAAGCCTAAGGTCCTGTTCTAATCGGATTTCGTGCGCTGTGAAAGTCGCTAAGTGTGAAGGGGCTTGTGAAAGATTGCTCACTCCTTTGTGAAAGACCTGATTGGAAGGACATGTTGAACGCCTGGGAATTGGAGTTCCCGGTCGCTGAAAGACTGAGTAGAAACTTAGAAGATTACTAACCTTTACAGACCTGATTATTTTACTGATTATTCCTTTACCATTATCAAACATTTATATGAAGTGTTTCTGTGTGTTTATGAACTGGGTGAACTCTGATTTTTAATGGAGATGGTTCTATTCTTTGGCAGAATGTTTCAATGGAATCATGGCTAAATTGAGATGGTCATGCATCTACACAGACATGCGTGTAACGTAGCCATTATGGGAATTGGTCATTTACAAGGAACTATGACTTAAGGACTTATTATTACAATGAAGATTTATTGGGGTAGAGAGTGAAATGGGGAAGAATCCCATTTATAATTTTGGTGATTGCTAAGGTGTTTTGTTGGGAGATATTCATTTATCATTTACATTCCTTTTTGTACTTTCAGCATTTTTTTTCTTTACCATGTTTTTAACTTGTTTGTTAGCTTTACAGTATAAACTAGTTTTGGTAAGATAGGTTTGATTTCCACACCATAGAAAAATAGGTGCAGAGGAGGTTTTTGTGTGTGTGTGTGAGAGAGAGAGAGAGAGAGAGAGAGAGAGAGAGAGAGAGAGAGAGAGAGATATCGAAGTTCGACGCTACCAATTTTGTCCAACGCCTCCGACTTCGGCAGGTAAAGTGCAAAACAAAGTTGTATGGGTTTTTCCGTACACACATAAAATATATATATATATATATATATATATATATATATATATATATATATATATATATATATATATATATATATATATATATATATACATATATATATATATACACACACATATATATATATATATAT